>NC_051307.1:153267999-153571029 GCF_015220235.1 Choloepus didactylus | reverse complement strand
ATGAAACCTTTATGCTGTTTGGTACCATTTCCTGAAAAGCTGGGAAGGTGTAGCTGAAAAAGATATATAGTAAAGCCACATTTCTAGGAAGCAGATGGTTAGTAAGGAAGAGAAAGACCCTGCATCATGAGCATCTTAGTAATGCTGATCTTGGCTGGATGAGAAGAAGCAAAGTCTAAAAGACGCCACTCATCAACACAGAAACTTGGATTAAAAGGAGAATATCTGGATGCAAATACAGTCTTGGTCCCTTTCACTTCACCCCAAATATGCTATCTCATTCAAAGATGAGTAATAATCATAAAGAAAGCAGCACAGGATCGATATCAAGATATCGTAAGAAGAAGGGGAAAAGGAACAAGATAAAGAAGTGTTAGACAACAAACACTCACCAGAAAAATGTTGCCATGGAGCAGATGAAAACTGTGACGAAATATTTTGCCATGATTTTTTTTTTAATTTTGCCATGAGTTAAAAAAAAAAATTTAGTGAAACAATCACTTCTATAAAACAAGGGCACAAAGCAGAGATACAAGAACTCAGGAGAGCTATGTGAAATACATGTGAGCTGGAGATGAAATGTGAGTTGGCAGAGTTCAGAAAGCAGGTGGTCAAAAACCAAAATCATTACAGAAATAAAGGCCAAATTGGAGTAATTAAGCACAAATGAAAGTAGACACTGGTGGAAAAACCACAAGGGATATAAGAAAAGGAATGAGCGAAATTAAATAAAAGTAAATAAAGAGTTAAAAAGGAGTGGGAAGAAAATAACAAACATGGAAGACATACAAAAGATATCCGACTTACTCATAAATGATATCCCCTATAAGAAGAAAAAATATAATGAAACATAAAAAACACTGAAAGAAATGGTTGTAGAAGAGTTTTTAGAAATAAAAGAAGATTTTAATCTACAGAATGAAGAGGCACACTGTTTCAGGAAAAACTAATTCAGAATGACCCCAAGATATATCCTAATAAAGTTACTGGTTTAAAAGACCAAGTAAATATCATCTGAATACATAAGCAAAAGAAAATAACATCAGCTTTTAGAGTAAAAAATTACACTGGTCTTGGATTTCATCATAGAAACATTCAATCTAGAATATTCTAGGACTAAGGAAAGACAATTTAACCATAGACTCATGTATAAAGGTAATTAGAAAACATTTTTTCACATGTAAGCATAGAAGTAAGTTTCATAAGTCTTTCCAGAATAAATTATTAGAGGACAAATTTCAGTGAAATAAGAAATAAGGGGAGAAAATATAGTAAAAGAACTGGTGAGTACTCAATCTATTTAATTAAAAGACTGTGATGATTATGGTTAAGAAGAGAATGTTTATGGTATAAACCTGACGATGAAGAAATGTTAAAAAAGTACAAAACTTGTGTGGGAAAGTGGAAAAGAAAGTAGATGCTAAGTATAAAAGAAAATATTTAAAACTGACATCAAGTAATAAAGATATGGGGTCAAAAAATAACATTGAAGGCTGAACTCGAGTAATAAAGGTATATGGATATTAAAGGCATAAATATTCTATTAAAATTGGAGTAAATGGAGATATGGGAAGAAGAAATAGATTCAGTAATTCTAGATGTCATCCACAGAAATACAGGATAAAGTTTTCATATAATGTTATTTTTATAAAAATAATCACTAGAATAAAAATATAAACCTTCCCCAAACAGTATAATGAAAACACAGAACATATAGATGAGTTTTTGAAAAAGACACAAACTGAAAATATAAGATAAAATACAGAACAGAACTAAGAACAAACATAATTGTAGTTTATCTATAATTATAAATGGCCTAAAACTGCCTATAATTACTACATCAAAATTAAAAACCAATTCTGTTTTATACACAAGGTATAGCTACAACAAAGCTGCAAATATAAACAAAAAGAAAGCACTTTTTTTGTAGTACCTGGGATAGTCTCAGCTTGTAAACTTAATTCTTCCTTCATATCAAGAATTTTTTAGAAAAATTGTATCTTAGAACACTTTCTCTGTACTGTATGCTGGGATCTTTACTTCAGGGATACAGTTATCTAAGGGTTGGACCATCAGATACTTCCTCCATATGGATTATTATTGTCACCTTTTAAAAAAGTATTAAACATTTCTATTAATTTTAATGCTTAGTTTAGTGGAAAGAGCAGGAATCTGGGAGCAAGCAACCTATCATAAATCATTATCTTTTAAAGTGCTTTAAACTTCTCTACTTCCCTTGTGCATTCTTTGTAATAATGTCATATCTTTTTTTGTTTTGCTATTAGTTCAATTTTCAACCTGGGATATTTGCTGTTTCTAATCTTTTTAATTAGATCTGTAGAGGTAGTGCTTTGGTTCTTATCTTGTTATCTGTGAAATCTTCCTTTTCATCTTTAACTATTGTTTCACACCATCTTTGCATTCACGTTTTATCTACCTCCTACCTACCTACCTACCTACCTACCCACCTACCTACCTACCTACCTACCTACCTATATCTATTCGGGGTTCCCATATACCACCCTATTATTAACCCCTTGCATTGGTTTGATGATTGGCTTTTCCATTTCTGCAAAGAAAGCTGATGGCATTTTGATTAGGATTGCTATGAACTTACTAATTAATCTGAAGAAAACTGTATTACTATTTTGAAATTTCTCATAAATGAAGACCAGATTCAGAGCTTATTTTGTTTGTCCTTCAGTGGAGTTTTATTGCTTTTCTCTTCTTTTTAGGTTTATTCTTCACCATTTTATAGCTCTGTTGTGACTGTAAATTAAATCTTATTTTAAAAATTAAACTTTTAAATGGTTATTCTTGTTATTAAAAAAGCTATAACTTTTTGTAGGCAGATTTATACCTAGTCACTGTACTAAATTCTTTTATTAGTTGTAAGTTTTTCAGTTGGTTTTTGAATTTCTCTAGGTAGACAAGCATTTGCAAATGATGACAGCTTTGTCTCTTATGCTCAAATATTAATAAATTTACAATTTTTCCTTGTGTTGTTATATTGACTAGGGTATCGAGAGCAACGCTAAAAGATATCAATGACAGCAAGTATTTTTCCCTTGTTTGTAACATTAATTTAACTGCTACTAATGTTTAGTCATCTGCAATGATCATGGTTTTGCTAAGATTCTGGTTAAAAAACAATAACCCTTACCAAGATGGAGAAATTTCCTGCTATTCCTAGCTCCCTAGAGACTTTTTATGTTGTTGCTATTAATCAAAATTTGGTGTTAAAAAACAAACAAAAAATTCTGGGTACTGAATTTTTCACTATCTCAATAAAAGCCTTTGCTATTATTATGATCACTATCATTATGATTATGATTATTAGTAGTATATAATTTTTCTTCTTATTCAGTTAATGTAGTGGATTAGCTGTCCTAATATTAAACCATCCCTTTATATATAGAATAAATCCTATTTGGTCACCCTTTATTATTCTTAATATATTGCTAGCTTGATAGCCATAATATCTGTAGTAATTTAGACTTAAATCATATGCTTTGCTCATTTTTTAAAAACCACTCTTCTTATATCACATGATTTCTTCTTTCATGATTTTTATTGAAAATATTCAAATAACTATAACAATTCAAATAGAATATATCTAAATAATTATTTTAGAAAGACTGAATATACAGTAACCTTTCTCAGTTCTTATGTGTCCGAATTAGTCTAAATTTTGTCTTCACACTTGAATGGTACTTTTGAGAAGTATGTAATTATAGCTTCAAAATAATTTTCTCCAAACTTTTCAAGACAATGATCCATTTTATTCTGTTACAAAGCTGAAAATGAAAAACTGCTATCAATTTGGTTCTCATTTCTTTGCAGATAATCTGTTTTTCTCTGACAAGTCCCTACATCATCTCTTGATCTAGAGTTCAGAAACAAAGATTTGATGTTTGCCTTTTTTTCTTTACTTCTGCTTGGCATTCAGTGGAACTTGTCTATCTAAAGCAGGGATTAGCAATCAATGGCCATGGGCCAAATTCAGACTGACTCCTGTTGTTGCTGGAACACAGCCATTCATTTACTTAATGTCTACAGCTGTCTTTGTGCAATAACGGCAGAGTAGAGTAGTTGTGACCATAAAGCCTGCAAAGAATAAAATAATTATAACTAGACTTTACAGAAAAAGTTTGCTGACTCCTGATCTAAAGATAGAATGATTCTTCACCTCAGGGTTATTTTCTTATCTCCTTTCCATTTTCTCTTGCTAGAGACCTATCAGATGGGTATAAGAAATTCTGAATATACTCTTTTGTTCTCTCTGTACTTTTGTCTTATTTGCTGAGGTTTCTCTCAGATGGATCTTCTAGTCTGTGCCAAACTATTATTCAGACTACCTACTGAACTCAGTATAACTATCATATTTTAAATTTTTGTATGTATCTATATATACACACATATATTTTTTCATAGCAGCTTATATTTTTTAATGATGATGTTCTTGTTGGGGGGGTTGATTTGAAATAAGACACATTGAGAAACATAAGTTTCACAATGAATTTTTTTGATATGTAGAATTTCAGACATCATTTTCTAAAAAATTCATTGTGATTTTGTCTACCACTTTCACTCAAAAGTTATTTAGCCAGTAATCTTGATATCAATTCCTGACAAGGATATTACAAGAAAGGGAAATTACTGGCCAATCTCTTTCATGAAAGTAGATACAAATATCCTAAACCAAATTGAACAAATCAAACCCAGGTATATATAAAAAGGGTATAAAACATCACGATCAAGTGGGATTTGTTCCAGGAATTCAGGATCAGTTAATTTTGGAAATTGAATCAATGTTATCCACCAGAGTAACAAAAACAAAAAACAGAAAAACCATATATTATTTTGACATACGAAGAAAAAAAATGGATACAATCAGTACCAATTAATGATTTAAAAAACTCTTTGCCAACTAGGAATACGAATAGAAAGGAATTTCCTTATTCTGACAAAGTATACAGACAAAATACTACAGTAATAATTATATTTAGTGGTGAATTACTTAATGCTTTCCCTAAAATTGTAAATGAGGCTTTAAATCAATAAGAAAAAGCTTTATCATTTTGCAATAATCAGGCAAAAAAAAAAAAAAGGACAAAAGACTTGTAAAGGCATTTCACAAAAAACATATGCAAATAGCCAATAAACAAATGATAGAACATTCAACTTCACTGATCACTGGGGAAATGCAAATGAAACCAAAATGAGATACCAGTATTCCTGAATGGCTAAAATGGAAGAGACAACAGTAATAAATACTGGTGAGGATGGAGATCAACTGAAATTCTTAAAAATTGCTGGTGGAGTGTAAACTGATATAATGACTTTGCAAAATTTTCTGGCAGTATCTACTAAAGCTGAGTTTAGGCATACCCCATGAAGCATTAATGCAACTTTCAGAAATGCATATATACGTGCTCACTGAAAGATGTTCATAGCAGCATTGTTCATAATAGCTCCAAATGAGAAAAACCTCAAATGTCTGTGCATAGTAGAATGGATAAATTGTGCTAGAATACTATGGAATACTACTAGTAGTGAAAATGAATGAATGAGAATGAATGAAACATGCAATAACATGGATGAATCTCAGATTCACAACACTGAACACAAGAAGGCAGACTGTAAAAGAATACATTCTGAATAAATAAATTTATATAAAGTTCAAAAATAGGAAAAACCAATCCATAGGGTAGTATGTTAGGATAGTTCTTGTCCTTGGACGGGGGGAAGGGTGGTAATGGCTAAAAGAGGGTGCAAGGGGCTTTCTAGGTTTATGGCAATATTTCTCTTGGTTCTGTTTCTTGACTTGGTTTCTGGTTACATGTGTTCACTTCATAAAAATGTATCATGCAATACACTTATGATTTGTACATATTTTTCTCTCTGCACATTATACTTTAATAAAAAGTTTACATTAAGACAATGATAACAAAAAGTTATTTAAAATAATACTTTTAAATTCCCAAGTGGTTGGGAGATTTTTCTTTATTTACTTTTGCTTTTACTTTATATTTCTATTGTTCTGTGGTCAGTGTTGTAGTAGGTATTCTTTCTGTAGTTTAAAAATTCCTTGCATTTTCTTGGTAGTCCATATGAAAGGGTTTATTTTCTGTGTAGAGTGTAGTATCTCATCTATAAGTTTTAAATCAATTAATTACATTATTTAGATTTTAGTTTTGCATATTTGCTCTTTTATTACTAAATCTGTCAGGGACTAAAAAGTCAGTCTTCAAACATGATGTTTTTAGTTATTTTGCTTCAGTTTTTCCTGCAGTTTCTAAAACCCCAGTGTTCTAAGACATATTATTCCATGAATCACTAAGCAAGAAAAAAGAGGTCACCAATTAAACCATGACAGTGTGAAATATATTCTAACTTTGGAGATGATACAAAGTGAAAAAAATGCACTTTTAGAATCTACAAATATGAGTATGTGTAAATTCTTTTATTTGGTGTATAAAGGTTTATATTCGTCATATTTTCATTACGAAATAAAATTTTCTTAACAAATTACCTTTTCCCCTATTTAATCTTTTGACCTTCAAGTCACTGTTTGATTTTTAACATGGCAATCCCTGCTGTCTTTTTATCTGTATTTCCAAGGTGTGTTTTGATACTGTATTCTTTAAGAAGACAGAACTGAATCAAGCATGTATTTTAAAACTGTTGGAATATAAATATAAAACTGCACTTTCTGAAAAACATAGATGGTGAGGGATTACTGATACCTTTCTAAGTAAGTATGGTTTAGGTATACTTCTAATAGTCTACAGTTGGATAACAATGCTGGTGATAAAATCTAAGTGCTTTTGTCTTATAATTAAAGAGTTATGGCCACTAGATTTTTTTTTTAATTAAATTCAGTTTTACTGAAATATATTCACAAACCATACAGTCATCCATGGTATACAATCAGCTTTTCATAGTACCATCATATAGTTATGCATTCATCACCCCAATCTATTTTTCAACATTTTCCTTACATCAGAAGGAATCAGAATAAGAATAAAAAATAGAAATAAAAAAGAATGCCCAAATTATCTCCCCCATCCCACCCTATTTTTCTTTTGGTTTTTGTCCCCATTTTTTTAGTCATCCATCCATACTCTAGATGCGATCCACAAGGTTTTCACAATCACACTGTCACCCCTTGTAAGCTACATTGTTGTACAATCAACTTCAAGAGTCCAGACTACCGGGTTGGAGTTTGATAGTTTCAGGTATTTACTTCTAGCTATTCCAATACATTAAAACCTAAAAGGTGTTATCTATGCGGTGCATAAGAATGTCCACCAGAGTGACCTCTCGACTCCATCCGAAATCTCTCAGCCAATGAAACTTGTTTCATTTTGCACCCCCCTTTTGGTCAAGAAGATATTCTCAATCCCACGATGTTGGGTCCAGATTCATCCCCAGGAGTCATATTCATGGCCCCTAGATTTATTGTCACAATTGTTAGTTTGGTCATGCCTTTGTCATTTTATCTTAAGCTTCCTAAACTGCTTTTTATTTTGCTTTCCTATCTTCTGGCTTTTGTCTTTAGTTTATTTTTCTTGCCAGTCATTTGCAAATTAGAAATCTCGCTTTATGATTTTTATTAATTCTTCTGATTTTAAACTTAAAAAAACTTCATACTTCTCTGATTTTTTAAATTTATAAACAAAACAATTTTTAACTTTCCCCATGTTCAAAAAGAGCTTATAATTGAACATTAATTCTATATTAAATAGTTCCAGTGTTTATCATGAATCCTCTGATAACCATATATTTTTATTTTGATCCATCTCTTGCTTGGCTGAGGTAAGGTTTTGGAGCTCTCCCCCAAATTATCTTCTAACTGCTTCATCTACTCCATAACTTCCCATAAAGTACTTCCCTGTCTCCTTCTTCCAGTCCTTTGTTCTTCCATTCTTAAATCTTTTTACTTCCTGTATCCTCAGTCTTTACTTCCTCAATCGAAGGTCCCACTACTCTGTGCAGCCCCTGAAATGGATGCTATTTATTTTTTTTCATACCATGTACCTCAGGGCTAGGAAAGGGTGCTGGGGCTCTCCTATGACCCATTATGACCTCCAAACATCTATTACTAAACTACCTTACACTGTTCCATTCTTCCCTTATGCCTAACATTGTCCTGAGTGACTTCAGTGTCTTCATGTATGATTTACCCAAGATCACAGTAACTCAGTTTCACAACTTCTTTATTGCCAATGACCTTTTCCTTTCCATTTCCATCGCTATGACCTGGTCTTGACATCACTCACAATTGTTCCACCTCTAAAATCACTAGTTGAAGCATCTTACTGTCTGATGACATTCTTTTCTCCTTCTAATTTGTTTGTTCAATCACTTCATTTATGGCCCTTATTCAATTTCATTTGGGATCTCCAGTTCATTGATCTTCCACTCTCTTACAGACTACTAACCAACCCTCTCCTTTCTTCATTTCTCTCCCTATCCCACTTAGATTCTAGTATCATTTCAGTGACATTGTTACCAATATCCTAAATTTCAGTACTTCTTTGTCTTTTCATTGAATCCATCTGGCAAAATCCAGCACTAGTTAAACCCTACTATCTGCCTTTTCTAGGCCTGTGATTCATCAGTTGAGCTTCACCAGAGAAAGCCAAAACACAGGGCAGACTGTTCCATTATTAATTCATAACCATCAACTTCAAAAAGGGCCCTTCAGAGAGTATAAGTGTGTTTGCAAGGCCTCCCGAGGAGCTGGAGAGAAAAGTGGAAGTGTTGATTTCCCCACTGGACTATTGCTGATTTTCCTGCAAACTTTGAGGACTGCCAATTTAGTGGACCGAGCCCTTGATCTGAGGGCTTTCCCTTGTGAGGCTAATTGCTGCAAGGGAGCGGCTAAGCCTACTTATAGTAGTGCCTAGGAGCTCCCCCCAGAGAGCCTCTTTGTTGCTCAGATGGGACTCCCTCTCTCTCTAAGCCCACTTGGCAAGTAAACTCACTACCCTACATGGGATGTGACTCCCAGGGGTATGAATCCCCCTGGCAATACAGGAAATGACTCCTGGAGATGAGCTGCACTCAGCACTGTGGGATTGAGAGGATCTTCTTGACCAAAAGGGAGAAGAGAGATGAAGCAAAGTAGGGTTCCAGTGGCTGAGAGATTTCAAATGGAGTCAAGACAACACTCTGGAGGGTATTCCTATGCACTATACAGATATCACCTTTTAGTCTTTAATGTGTTGGAATGGCTAAAGCGAAATACCTGAAGCTGTCAAACTGCAACTCAGTGACCTTGATTCTTGAAGACAAATGTGTAACTATATATATTACATAGTGTGACTATGTAACTGTGATAACCTTGTGGCTTGCACTCCCTTTATCCAGTATATGGACAGATGAGTGAAAAAATGGGGACAAAAATTAGATGAAGAATAGGGTGAGGTGGAGGGGATGGAAAGATTGAGATGCTCCTTTTGGCTTTTATTTTTAATTTGGAGTAAAGAAAAGGTTCAAAAATTGATTCTGGTGATGAACACACAAATGTATAATGGTGCTGTGAATAACTGTACACTGTGGAAGACTGTAGGGTGTGTGTATATATTTCAATAAAATTGTATTTAAAAAAAGTAAATGAACAATGGGGGGAGGAGGGAAATGGGATGTTTTGGATATTCTTTTTTTATTTTAATTTTCATTTTATTTTTGGACGTAATGAAAAATGTTCAAAGTTTGATTGTGGTGATGAAAGCACAACTATATGACGATACTGTGAACAACTGATTGCACACTTTGAATGATTATACGTTATGTGATTATATATCAATAAAATTGCATTAAAAAATATTTTGCCGCTTTAAAAAAAAAAGAGGGGCTCTCAATACTGCATATAATTCTACCACGTTTTTCTGATGAACTGATATTCTTCCATTTGCTCTAAGAACTATTTTCAAACCTCTTCCACTCCACTTGAACTTATACCACCTCCTTCTCTCCTACCATTCTCAATAGCTGAACTCTTCATTTGCATTACAAAGAAAAGAGAAAGTATCAAACCAAAGCTCCTTATCTTTCCCCATACCAAACACAAACCAACCTACATTTGTACCCCTTCCTGTTACAAAAGAGGATCTATCCTTCATCCTATTGAAGACTCCATCCCATTCTGCCTTTACATTTAATATGTTTTCTCTTTCTTGAATGTTAATTCTTTCTTCTCTTGTTTTTAGGAATGATCAAATCTCTCTGAACAAACAAAAAACAACTCTCACTCAATTCTACATCCTTCATCAGTTGCCTCTTGATAATTTTCACCAAAAAGGAAATCTGTTACGCAGGACTAGAGAAATTTATCAGGTACATCATATGTGCTTAGCAAAAGGGTTTCTAAAACTTAAATAAGATAATTTGGTGCTCGTGGAAATATTTTGCGATGTGTTCACAGAAAAACAATTTGTCCTAAATTTAGGAGACCATGTCTTGATTAGTAAGCTAGATGGGGGTAAAACTGAAATAAGAAATAGGTTCTACATTCATGCTGCAGAGGTTTTAGAGCAAGTAATGATCTACAGAAGCATCACTCCAACTTGTCATGCTATTGACACTACAATGTGCAAAATCGAAAATAAACTTCAGGAGAAAGCAATGTTGATCTTATGAGTTTCACCCTGAAAGAGGGATTACGGAAGAGCCTGGGAGACAGGGTAAGAGGAGACAAAATGTGATGTAATACAAAGGAGAAATATGGTGGTAAAGAAAAGAGTCTGAGAGAATGCATACCGTTCTTCCCACCTGTGACTAGAATAAATAAACCCATGTGCTCATGAATCCACATAGCTTTGTCTGTCCTACTTGGTTAATGAAGCTAAATAAGAGATCCTAAACTGATAGGCATTAGAAATCATTCTCTTTTGTGAACTAGTGTACATGGCTATTAACACCAGCAGCCAGCTCTCTTGATTGTTCTCTGTGTCTTTCACTGCCATCATAGAAGATGAAGTCCATCCAGATGGGAAAGAATAGATAGGATAAGGGGTCATGATGTTCTGCCCACTTCACAGCTAAACTTTTTGAAGAAGGTGTTTATTCCTACTTGTCTCCATTTCTGTAACTCCTACTTTTCTCCTCTGGTCTAACGTTTAGCCAAATTGCATAATCAAAATAGCTCTTGCTTAACTTCTTCATAATCTCTGACCATCTTATTCCCTTATTCTCAAAGTACTTTTTTTAAAAAAAAATTTACATGATGTAACATGATGTTCTCTTCCCTCTCAGGTTGCTTCTTTCCTTTGTTGACTCATCTTCCTCAATCAGGCTTCCTCATTTTTCCATCGCCAGCCATCATTAGGTCCTTACACATACTGTTTTTCCATACGCTATTGGGACTTTACATCTAACTATTCCCTCATCCTGAAGCATGCTTCCTTATCTCTCTTTTCTAATTCCTCCCTCATATTCAAATCTTAATTTAATCAACACTTCTTCAGGGAAATTTTCCCTGACTAAACTAAAGTCCTCCCTCCAGGTCAAACCTCTTAATTATATGGTCTCAGAGTATTACTTCTTGAAAGAAATTATCATAGCTTCAGTTTGAGAAAATATCATACAAGATGTTAATGTTTATCTCCCATCCACCTGCTGTAAGCTTCATGACAGTAAGGACTATGTGTTTTTATTCATTATGGTATCTACAATGCCTTCTACAATATCTATAAGGTAATAAATAAATAGTTGTTGAATATATGAACAAACAACTGAACTCTTTTTTTTATTGTTTCCCCCAATCAAAAGAGTATCAACTAAAACAATTTCTATTAATTCAAACAAATAAATATTTACTGAGTGCCAAGGCACTAGCCAAAGAATCAGACTATAATGGTGAAAAACACAGTGTTCCCTGCCCTCATGGAGCATACTATCTACGAAAGAACCACTAAAGTAATTACATAAAGAAAATTAATAATTATATGATTTTTTTTGTGCTAAAAAGGAAAAATCAGAATGCTATAAGCTCTGACAGGGGTACTTAATTTACACTGTTAGGAGGCAAAAATATGCTCTACCACTGTCTTTTTTTTTTTTAAATTCAATTTTATTGAGATTGTTCACATACCATACAATCATCCAAAGATCCAAAGTGCACAATCAATTGCCCATGGTACCATTATATAGCTGTGCATCCATCACCACAATTAATTTTTTTTCCCAATTTTTAGGACATTTTCATTACTCCAGAAAAGAAATAAAGACAAAAAGAAAACTCAAATCCTCTCATACCCATAACCACCCCTGCTCCATTATTGACTCATAGTCCTGATATACTACATTTGTTAACTATTGATGAAAGAATGTTAAAATATTACTAATTGTAGTACATAGTTTGCAATAGGTATATTTTTTCTTTATATACCCCTCTATAATTAACTTCTGGTTATAGTGTCATTCGTTACAGTTCATGAAAGAGATTTCTATTATTTGTATAGTTAATCATGGACACTGTCCACCACAAGATTCACTGTTTTATACATTCTCATATTTTAACATCCAACTTTCCTTCTGGTGACATACAAGACTCTAAGCTTGCCCTTTCCACCACATTCACACATCATTCAGCACTTTCAGTTATTCTTAAAATAATGTGCTACTGTCACCTCTGTCCATTTCCAAACACTTCAGTTCAACCTAAACATTCTGCTAATAAGCAACTGCTCCCCATTCTTTAGCCTTGTTCTGTATCCTGGTAACTTATATTTCATGTTTATGAGTTTACATATTATAATTAGTTCATTTCAGTGAGACCATAGAGTATTTGTTCTTATGTGTTTAACTTATTTCACTCAATGTAGTGCCCTCAAGGTTTCTTCATCAAACCTGTTTTTTTTTAAAGATGGTTTTGTTAACCCACCATACAGTCCGACCTAAGTGAACAATCAATGGTTCCCTGTATAATCATGTATTTATGCACTCACCACCACTATAAAGACAGCTCCATTTCTTCTACAAAGAAGGAGGAAGACTCAAGGAAGGAAGAGAGACAAAGGAAAAAGAAAAAGAAAACGGGGGAAAAAAAAAGACAACTAAACAGCAACAAAAGGAAAGACAGAATTAAACTGAAGTACAATAAAAGAGTCAGACAACATCACCAATGTCAAGAATCCCATACTCCTCCCTTATGTCCCCCTTTTATAGGCATTTAGCTTTGGGATATAGCCTTTGTTACATTAAAGGAAGCAAAATACAATGTTTCTGTTAACTATAGTCTCTAGTTTGCATTGATTGTATTTTTTTCCACAATATCACACCATTTTTAACACCTTGCAAGATTGACATTCATTTGTTCTCCCTCATGTAAAAACATTTGTACATTTTATCACAACTATTGAGCATTATAGGTTTCATTGATTTATACAGCCCAGTCTTTATCTTTCTTCTTACCTTCTGTTGTCCCACATGCTCCTGACCTTCCTCCTTCAACCATACCAACAGTCATCTTTGTTCAGTGTACTTACACTGTTGTGCTACCATCACTCCAAATTGTGTTCCAAACCTGTCACGCCTGTCTTTTCCTATCTGTCTGTAGTGTTCCCTTTAGTATTTCCTGTAGAGCAGGTATCTTGTTCACAAACTCTGTCACTGTCTGCTTGTCAGAGAATATTTTAAACTCTCCCTTATATTTGAAGGACAGTTTTGCTGAATACAGGATTCTTGATGATTTTTCTCTTTCAGTATCTTAAATATATCACACCACTTCCTTCTCGCCTTCATGGTTTCTACTGAGAAATCTGCCCATAATCTTATCAAGCTTCCTTTGTATGTGATGGATCACTTTTCTCTTGCTGCTTTCAGGATTTTCTCTTCGTCTTTGACGTTTGATACTCTGATTTAGTGTCTTGGCATAGGTCTATTTAGATCTATCCTGTTTGGGGTAAGCTGCGCTTCTTGGATTTGTAATTTTATGGCTTTCATCAGAGCTGGAAAATTTTCAGTGATTATTTCCTCTGTTATTGCTTCTGCCCCTTTTCCCTTCTCTTCTCCTTCTGGGACACCCATGACACATACATTCATGTGCTTTATGTTGTCATTCAATTCCCTGAGACATTGCACATATTTTTCCATTCTTTTCCTTATCTGGTCTTTTGTGTGTAGGATTTCAGGTGTCTTGTTCTCCAGTTCTTGAGTGTTTTCTTCTGCCTCTTGAAATCTGCTGTTGTGTGTCTCCACTGTGTTTTTCATTTCTTGTGTTGTTTCTTTCATTTCTATAGATTCTGCCAGTTTTTTTTTCAAACTTGCAATTTCTAGTTTATGCTCGGCCAGGATTTTCTTTATATATATCCTTCGTCTCTTTTGCCATAACTTCCCTAAACTTGTTGACTAGGTTTTTTAATTGATTTAGCATATTTATTTGAAAATCTTTGATTGTTTCATTAAAAAGAAACAATATCTCAATGGTATCTTAATTGAGGTGTTAAGTTTGTTCCTTTGACTGGGCCATATCTTTCTTTATCCTAGTGTAATTTGTACTTTTCTGTTGCCTAGGTGTGGTTTCCTTCGTTACCCCAATCAGACTATCCCAGACCAGAATGGGTTCAGGTCTCAGAATGGGGTTATATTCAGTTTCAAGTTTCCCTAGGGTGTGTCTGAGAAGATTGACATACTTTCCTGTGAGGCCTCTAGCCGCTGTGCTTTTCCAATCCTGTCAGCCTATTGCTCCCCACTGGTGTAAGGAAGTGTGGCCCTTTAGTTCTCAACTTAGGTTGTTTCTGTTTTGGCTGTTTTCCCCTAGGCCCTGGGATCTGAGTTCTGAAGGGAAGGCCAGCACTAGGGCTGGGCCCCACCTCCTTCGTCTTAAGGAAGATACACCCCCAAGGAAGTTATCTTGTGCATTAAAATTGCTCCTTTGCCTCTCTGGCTCTGTTAACTCCACCCTTGTCTGGGTCAGAGAGCTGTAAAATGAAAATGGTTGCCGCTCTCTCCATTGAGTCACTTAAGATCAGATCAAGAAAAAGGGAAAGAAAGCCCCCCTTTCAGAGCCAGTCCATGACCCCCCAGTTGCTCTCATTGGTCAGAGAGAGACCACTTGGTATTCTGGGCTCCCTTTCCCAGGGTACAGGCATTTTCTGTCTCTTTATGGTCAGCTGTCTCTAAAAGTCTCTGTATTTTTCCATCTTTTTTAAAATTAATTTTTTTATCCCTGTCAGCCCCACCTCTTCTACACTGGGAGTGACCTCAGGGTACTTTGCTGCTTGTTAGGGGTTTGTCTATGTTTGTAGCTTGTATTCAGCATTCCACATTTGTTAATTAAAACCCTAGCTGGAGCTGGCTGAGCTATATTCGCTAGCTCTGGGAATACTGCTTTCTTCTACAGCCAGGTCTTACAGCTCAGCCTGCTGTGGGGAAAGGGAGCTCCCGGAGCAGTTCCACAGTGTTTTTACTTACAGATTTTATGCTGCGATCTCAGCCTTTCCACCCAATCTAGGTTGGTGTACAATGTGTGGAAAGTCATGGTTGTCTGCCAGCAGTTGTTCCAGATTATTTAATAGTTGTTCCTGGTTGTTCATTAGTTGCTCCAGGGGACTAACTAAATTCCACACCTCTCTATGCCACCATCTTGCCCCTCCTCCTACCACTGTCTCTTGAGAACTACGGTTATGTTTTTCTTTTATGCTGGATAGTTCTTTATGGCCTTTGTATATTTTCCCTGTTTACTCAACTTTGAATAAGGCTATTAAGGCCTCCAAAACTGTAGAAGTACATTCTGCTGGAATTTCCCAACAGTTTACCAATGGATGCCATTACAATTGAAATGGGAAAGCAGACGGATATATATTTACAACACTATTTTATGTGCCACTGCCAGTCTCTACTATTCTGTTTTTTAGGGTTTGGATGAAGAAAGAAAGGTATTGTTAGGGTGGGGACATGGCACACAAAGCAGTCTGGTATAGTCAAAATTAACATTTTGAAAAACAATTAGCATTCCAAGGAAGGCAAGCTTCTTAAGCTATTTGGTTGGTACAAACCTTGTATTTCTGAACCAAGGGGCAAATGGGGGATTGAGGGGTGAAGGGAGGTAAGGAATACAGGATGGTATTGCTTCCCACTTTCAATTTATTCACATGTGGCCAAGCAATTCAATGACCTATGGTTAGTGAAAATAACTCCCAAATTCAGATAATCTACTAGTATCATGTATTTTCACTTTTTTCTGTACTTCATGAAATATTTTAGTAGCCAACTGGACAACAGCTGCTAATCAGATATTATTTTAAACTTAAACTCACTATTTTCTTTAAAACATAAGGTGAAAACTTAGGCAGTATTCAGAGAGACTATCATGTTAAATGGAAACTAAGTTAGAGGATAAGTGCATTAAACCAGATTTCTAGTTCTATGATATTAAATACTTTTTATGATACTCACTGTTCTGAAATTCCTTGGACTTCTTTTGTCCAGTTAGATTCTTCTTTATCTCCAAGAAGGACCACTTTAGATGGTGGGGCTGTTCTTCCAAAATAAAGTTTCTGTGTTCCTGGAGGTTCTTCCAAGTAAAACCTTAAAATACAAATAAAATAAAAATTATATTACCCAAAATCTTCTGGTTAATATAGAGTTCTAGTACTGTGTGTCTTAAAGTGAAGTTTCTATATGATATAATAGTGAAAGAAAAATAGTTCCTTTTTTTTCACTATAATATAAATTACAAAATAAGGAATTAAAAACTTAAATTAAAATTTAAAATACAAAAGCTATTCTTAACCTATTTTAAGAAACTAAATATATAATAAAAATAAAAATTTAAAAATGCTATCAAATGCAATTTTAATGCATGACATTATCTATAAAGTATTCATGTCAAAAGTTTAATCTGAATCTAATCAAGTACTACACCTAACTGCCAGTTTACAGGAAATAAGAAGGATGGAGGACCAAATTAAATGACTGTAAGAGGAAACAATCAGATAAATCCAAAATTATACAAAAGGCAGAGATATAAGTTGAGAAAGGTCCTAGGACACAGAATCCATACAAAAATAAATTTTAGAGAGATCCAAGATGGTGAATTAGGAGAGAGAGAGCAAAATTCTTGTCCATGAAAAACACTAGATAAAGGACAGAAAGTGCTCCAGGGTTCCACAGGCTGGGCAGGGACTTCTACATCCATAGTGAGTGTATAACTGGAGAAACCAAGAGGCTGCATTTAAGATGGGTGAGTGTTCAGCCCAGAAGACCACCGGGAAACAGATGGCTGGAGCCAGCTGACAGCGCACAGAGGAGCAGCCTTCCACGGCCCGGGAACCCTCCTCAGTACCTAGTGTGGGAGATAGCCCTTCAAAGACATGTGGCCAGGAGCCCCCATGCCAGGGACTGGCCATTGGAGCAGGCAGACAATCGCAGGAGAGGCTAGCTTTCTACACACTGTGCAGCCATTTTGCAACTGGCTGGGAAACAACCCTTAACAGCCATGTGGCTGAGAGTTTCCTTGAGGGAATTTGGAATTCGGTGGGCTAGTGATGGCATCTACTCTTCCTCCATATAAGCCTGTGGTGTGCACAGCCTAGAGTCAGGGGTACTGCACAGAAGTGCCAGGAAAACTTCCCCATTCCCAGGGACACATGGGCCCATGGCAGAGGACTGTGGGGCATTTGAGCTGGAAGGTGAGACACACAGTTCTGCAGCTCCAGAGTACTCCACTTGCAGCCCCAGGAATGGCCAGGACCACTGTGTCCTGGAGCGGACTCCCTGCCAAACTGCACAGGGCAGGCTCCCCAACAACAGGGCTGGCAGTCCCCAGTGCACACGGAAAACTGTTTTTGCACTGATTGGACCTCCACATGGTTTGGATGCCAACTCAGTGCATAGATGAAGTTGGGGAGAACTGCCTTGAAGGTAAGAGGTGGCTAAAGGGTGCCATCTGCTGGTAGTTCAGGAAAAATGCATTCCAACAAGCTGTAGCTCTGCCAAATTATAGATAAATGTTCAAATAATCCTGCATGTCCTAAAAGAACCCTATCAAATAAAGCAAATGCCAAGAGGTAGAAAACAAAAGAAAATTATAAAGCATATGAAGAAAGCAGAAGATATGGGCAAACCAAACATCAAAATTTCAAGAGTAAATAAAAAAATAGCAGATCTTAAATAAAAGATACTGTTGAACAAATTAAAAATATTCTTGAGACACATAACACCAGATTTCAAGAGGTACAGGAATGAGTTAGTTAACTCGAGGATAGGGTGACGGAAAGTGAAAGCACAGAAGAACTAATGGTGAAAAAACTGAAAAATTTGAAATGGATCTCAGGGAAATCATGGAAAATATGAAGTGCAAAAATACAAGAATCACTGGTGTTCCAGAAGGGGAAGAGTATAGGACTAGGAAGAGTATTCGAAGACATTGTTGGGGAAAACTTCTCAACACTTCTAAATGACCTTAACTACGAAAATCAAAGATGTGCAACGAACTCCAAATAGAATAAAATCCAAATAAACCCATTTTGAGACATAGTCTGATCTGATTGTCAAATGCTGAAGAGGAGAAAGTTCTCAAAGCAGCAAGAGAGAAACGATTCACCACATGTGCCAGTTTGAATGTATTATGTCCCCCAAAACACCACTATCTTTGATGTAATCTTGTGTGGGCAGACATGTTAGTGTTGATTAGATTGTAATTCTTTGAGTGTTTCCATGGAGATGTGACCCACCCAACTGTTGGTGATGACTCTGACTGGATAGTTTCCATGGAGGTGTGGCCCCGCCCATTCAGGGTGGGCCTTGATTAGTTTACTGGAGCACTATATAAGCTCAGACAGAAGGAACGAGCTTGCTACAGCCAAGAGGGACACTTTGAAGAATGCACAGAAGCTAAGAGAGTAGCTGTAGATCAGAGACAGTTGAAGATGGCCGTTGAAAGCAGACTGTTGCTCTAGAGATGCTAAGAGAGAACAAACACCCCAAGAGCACTGAGAGTGACATTTTGAAGATGAGCTGCGGCCTAGAGAGTTACATTCTGGGAGAAAGCCATTTTGAAACCAGAACCTGGAGCAGATGCCAGCCACATGCCTTTCCAGCTAACAGAGGTTTTCCAGACGCATCGGCCATCCCCCAGTGAAGGTACCCAATTGTTGATGAGTTACCTTGGACACTTTATGGCCTTAAGCCTGTAACTGTGTAATGAAATAAACCCCCTTTTATAAAAGCTAATCCTTTTCTAGTATTTTGTATCCCAGCAGTGTTAGCACACCGGAAGACCACATACAAGGGAAACAACATAAGAGTAAGTACTGACCACTCAGCGGGTACCATGGAAGCAAGAACGCAGTGGTATGACATATTTAAAATTCTGAAGGAGAAAAACTGCCTTCTAAGAATTCTTTAAAATTAAGAGAGAGCTTAAAATTATCACAGACGAACAAATGCTGAGAGAATTTGTTAGCAAGAGACCTGCCCTACAAGAAATACTAAAGGGAGCTCTACCAGCTGAGAAAAAAAGAAAGGAGACAGAAGTCTGGAGAAAGGAACAGATCTGAAGAGTTTTAGTAAGGGCACATTAAAGGAAATAAAGCGCGGGGAAAAAAATACATTTGACAAAGAAACAAAAAAAAAAACCCAAAGATAAGATGGCTGATTCAAGAAGTGCCTTCATAGTAATAACATTGAATAGGAATGGATTAAACTCCCCAATTAAAATATATAGATATAGGCATAATAGATTAAAAAATATGAACCATCAATATGTTGTTTACAGCGACACAAAGAAATTGAAAGTGAAAAGATGGGAAAAAAAAAAATTCCATACAAGCTATAGCCAAAAGAGAGCAGGGGTAGCAATACTAATTGCAAATAAAGTAGACTTTAAACACAAGCATGTCACAGGAGACAAAGAAGGACACTATATGCTAATAAAAGGGACAATTCACCAAGAAGAAATAACAATCATACATGTTTATGCACCCAGTCAAGGTGCCCCCAAAGGACATGAGACAAATATGGACAAAATTGAAGGAAGCAATAGATATTTCCATAATAACTGTCGGAGACTTCAATACATCACTCTCTCCTATAGACAGATGACCAGACAGAGGACCAATAAGGAAACTGAGAACCTATACAATGTGATAAACAAATTAAACTTAACAGATAGAAGCTAGAAAATGATCAGCAAACTAATCCTAAAGCAAATAGAAGAAGAAAAGAAACAACAAGGATTAAAGCAGAAATAAATGATATGGAGAACAAATAAAAAGTACGGAATAAATAAAACCACAAGTTGGTTCTCTGAGACGATCGACAAGATTGACAAAGTCATAAAAGAGAGAAGACCCAAACAAACAAAATAATAAATGAGAAGGCGGACATTACTGTGGATACCGAAGAAATTTAAAATATCATTAAGAGGATACTATGAACAACTGCACACCAACAAACCAGATAATTTAGAGGAAATGGATGATTTCCTAGAAACACAGTAACAACCTAAACTGATCAGAGAAGAAATAGTTCAACAAACCAATCACAAGCAAAGAGTCATCAAAAAGATTCCTACAAATAAAAGCCCAAGGCCAGATGGCTTCACAGGGGAATTCTACCAAACATTCCAAAAAGAACTGACACCAATCTTAAACTCTTTCAAAACACTGAAGAAAATGGAATACTACCTAACACATTTTATGAAGCTATAATCTCTCTAATATCAAAACAAGGTAAAGTTGTTACAAGAAAGGAAAACTACAGGCCAATCTCCCTAATGAATATAGATGCAAAATTCTCAACAAAATACTTGCAAATCCAAAGACACATTAAAAAAATCGTAAACCATGACCAAGTGGGGTTCATCCCAGGCATGCAAGGGTGGTTCAACATAAGAAAATCAATCAATGTAATATAACACTTTAACAAATCAAAAGGGAAAAATCAAATGATCATCTTAACAGATGCTGAAAAAGCATTCAACAAAACTCAGCATCCTTTTTTGATGAAAATACTTCATAAGGTAGGAACATAATGAAACTTTCTCAATGTGATAAAGGGCATATATGAAAAACGCACAGCCATCATAGTAGTCAATGTCGAGAGACCAAAAGCCTTCCCTCTAAAATCAGGAACAAGACAAGGATACCCATTGCCACCATTATTATTCAACATTGTGCTAGAAGTTCTAGCCAGAGCAATCCAGCAAGACAAAGAAATAAAAGGCATCCAAATTGGAAAGGAAGAAGTAAAACTGTCATTATTTGCAGATATGATTTTATATTTGGAAAACCCTAAGAAATCGATGACACAGCTACTTGAGCTAACAAAGAAATTCAGCAAAGTGGCTGGATACAAGATTAATGCACATAAGTAAATATGTTCCTATACCCTAGAAATGACCTAACTGAAGACACACTCAAGAAAAAGATTCCATTCTCAATAGCAGCTAAAAAAGTCAGGTACCTAGGAATAAACTCAACCAAAGATGTTAAAGACCTCTACACAGAAAATTACACAACTTTACTAAAAGAATTAAAGGGGGACCTAATAAGATGGAAACATATTCCATGTTCATGAATAGGAAGGCTAAATGTTGTTAAAATGTCAATCCTATCTAAACTGATCTACAGATTCAATGCAATTCCAATCAAAATTCCAACAATCTACTTTGCAGGCTTGGAAAATCTAGGTATCAAATTTATTTGGAAGGGAAAGATGACTCGAATTGCTAAAAACATTCTAAAAAAGAAAAATGAAATAGGAGGACTTAAAATTCCTGACTTTGAAGCTTACTGTAAAGCCACAGTAGTCAAAATAGCATGGTATTGGCACAAAGATAGACATATTGATCAATGGAATAGAACTGAGAAGTCAGAAATAGATCCCCAGATCTAAGGTTGACTGATTTCTGATAAGGCCCCCAAATCCACTGAACTGGGAAAGAACAGTCTCTTTAACTAATGGGCCTGGGAGAACTGGATAGCCAGATCTAAAAGAATGAAAGAGGACCCCCACCTCATACCCTATACAAAAATTAACTATACAAAGACCTCAATATAAGAGACAGTACCATAAAACTCCTAGAAGATAATGAAGGGAAACAGCTATAGGACCTAGTATTAGGAGGTCACTTCTTAGACCTTATACCCAAAGCTCAAGCAATGAAAGAAAAAAATAGATAACTGAGAACTCCTCAAAATTAAAAGCTTCTGCATCTCAAAGGAGTTTGTCAAAAAGTTAAAGAGGCAGCCAACTCAATGGGAGAAAATATTTGGAAACCACATATCTAATAAGAGACTGATATCTTGCATATATAAAGAAATCCTACAAGTCAACGACAATAGTACAAACAGAATTATAAAATGGGCAAAAGATATGAAAAGACATTTCTCTGAAGAGGAAATACAAATGGCTAAAAAACGCATGAAAAATATTCATCTTCACCAGCTATTAGGGAGATGCAAATCAAGACTACAATGAGGTATCGACACCAATAAGAATGGCTGACATTGAAGAAACAGGAAACTATGAACACTGGAGAGCATGTGAAGAAACTGGAACTCTTATTCATTGCTGATGGGACTGTATAATTGTATAGCCACTCTGGAAGACAGTTTGTTGGTGCCTCAGAAAACCAGATATTGAGTTACCCTACCATCCAGCAATTTCACTTCTCAGTATATACCAAGAAGATCTGAAAACACTGACACGAACAGATATTTACACACTGATGTTCATATCGGCATTGTTCATAATTGCCAAGTGATGGAAACATCCTAATGCCCTTCAACAGATGAGCAGATGAGCAAAATGTGGTATATACACACGATGTAATACTATGTAGGAGAAGAAGGAACGAGGTCATGAAACATATGACAACATGGATGAACCCTGAAGACATAATGCTGAGTGAAATAAGCCAGACAAAAGGTGAGATATTGTATATTACGATTAATATTAACTCTGTGAAAAATACAAAATAAGTGTCTTATAATGTAGAATACCGGGGACATAGAAATAGTCAGAAGTTAGTGAAGGGGGAAACAATAATCTAATATGTATAGATATGATAATAAGGGTGATCTTAATGGTATGGGAATGGTCAAGTGTGACTATGATTCATGAATGGGATTATAAGTATCAGTGACGCCTTGAAGGCAAACATGTTTGTAAATGGTTGTTAAAGGCCTGTAACCCACAGAGTAGCACTAGAAGGCTAAATAAGTTTTAGCATGATAGACTTATAAGATGTGACACTGGTGCAGAGGGTTAACAACAACAGAGTGGTATGGAAAAACTACCCATAATGTATTAAAGACTATATTTAATAGGAGTATCTTACCAACTCTACACTAATACTAGGGATAAATAATTAGCATCTGATAAGAGCTCTGGGATGTATTATGTTATGATAATTGTTTGAAGCTGAGAGTGGTGATGATTGTACAACTAAGTGAATATAATGTAAGAAACTGACCGTTTATCTTGGGATAGAATATATATTAAGCAAAGTTAGGAACCCACTACTTAATAAATCAAGCTGTCAACTTGCTCTTGTGAAACCTAGGTTTGTAAATAGGCACCTAAGAGGCACCTCCAGGGAACTTCTTTTGTTGCTCAGATGTGGCCTTTCTCTCTCTAAGCCCAACATGACAAATAAATTCATTAACTTCCCCCCATCCCCTATGAGGGACATGACTCCCAGGGGAATGAATCTCCCTGGCGGTGTGGGACATGATTCTGAGGAATGAACCTTGCCCCGGCAGCAAGGGATTGAAAATGCCTACTTGACCAAATGGGGGAAAAAAGAAAGTTAACAAGCTGAGGTCACAGTGGGTGAGATCCCAAGTACAGACGAGAGGCTATCCAGGAAGTTTCTCTTATGCAAACTCCAGCTAGACATCCCAAATGGCCACAGTATGCCATGCCCTTACCAAAATTTGTCCCCAAATATCTAGGTCCCTACCTAAGATTCTATAAAAGATTCACTCACTGTTTTATCTTTCAGAAACTTAAATCCACCAGAGTCTTTCTATACCAGAGAAGTCCTAAAACCCAGAGGCAACAGCCTCCTTTAATATCAACAATCAGATGTAGCCCTCTTACCCATGTTGTCGACACCCCTTTTTAATATGAACAAGTTAGGATGTTCACTGCCTAGACACCCCTGAAGATGAGGAAAGAGATTAAGTGAGAGGAAGGGGTAGCAACAAACAAGATAAGATTTAACAAAGGTCTATGAATAATGAAGCCTTATATAATTATATATATATATTTTTGGATGCTGGGGTGATGGAATTGTTGGAAGGACATAAATGACATGGTGGAGCTGTAGCCCATAGCATCTGTGCCAGTCTGGATGTATTATGTCCCCCAAAACACCATATTCTTTAATGAAATCTTGGTGGGGGGGGACAGACTTATTAGTGTTGATTAGGTTGGAATCTTTGGATTAGCTTGTTTCCATGGAGATGTGACCCACCCAACTGTGGGTAATACCTTCGATTAGATTATTTCCATGGAAGTGTGGCCCCACGCATTCAGCGTGGGTCTTAATTAAATCACTGGAGCCCTATAAGAGCTCAGACAGAAGGAGCTCAGTGCTGTAGCCAACAGAGACATTTGGAGACGGCCGTTGAAAGCAGACTTCTGCTAACCCAGAGTTTGCCTGGGAGAAACTAAGAGAACACCCCTAGATGCCTAGAGGAATGTCCTGGGAGAAAGCCATTTTGAATCCAGAACCCTGGAGCGGACCCCAGCCACATGCCTTGCCTTCCCAGCTAAGAGAGGTCTTCCGGATGCCATTAGCGGTTTTCCGGATGCCATCAGTGTTCTTCATTGAAGGTAGCCTATTGTTGATGCCTTACCTTGAACACTTTATGGCCTTAAGACTACAACTCTGTAACCAAATTAAAACCCGTTTATAAAAGCCAATCCATTCCTGGTGTTTTGCATAACGGCAGCATTAGCAAACTGGAACAGCATTCTTTTGGATTTGCTCTATAGCTTCTTGCTGAATTGTGCCTTGAAGGTCTTCACTGTTCTGTACATACCTTGTATTGCATAACAGGAAAGGGACTGAGACAGTGGAAATGTAATCCATAACAATTTTTGAGATTACCTATATAACTGCTTGTTGAGCTGTACATCGGAGTTGATACCTTTCTGTATATATGTTATATTGTACAATAAAGGAAATGGCCGAAGTTGTGCAATTGTGACCCATGACATTCTTTGAAATTTACTCTCTAACTACTTGTGAAATGTACTCTGAAAGTTAATATTGTTTTGTATAGATGTTAACGTTCAGAATTAAAAAGAAAAAAAAAAATATATATATATATATATCAATTGCATTTCCATAAGGTAGCAAGAAACATGGGAAAACTTAAGTTGAAAACACAATACCAACAACAACAAAAAACAAAACAAAGCACAATATCATTTATAATCACTGCAGAAGAAGTAAATAGGTATAAATCTAACAAAACATGTGCAGGATCTGTATACTGGAAAACAAACTGATGAAAGAAATCAAAGATCTAAATAAATGGAGCGATATACAGTGCTCATGGATTGGAAGCTGTAACATAATACAGATGTCAATTCTCCCCAAACAGATTTATAGTTTTAACACAATTCCTACCTAAATCCCAGCAAGGTTTTTTGTAGACATAGAACAGCAGTAATAATCATGGCAGTGTGGTATTGGCACAAAATGAGACATACAGATTAATGGAACAAAACAGACAATCCAGAAATAGACTCCACAAATATGCCTAACTGATTTTTGATGAAGGTGCAAAAGCAAACCAATGGAGAAAGAATAGTCTTTTCAACAAATGGCACTGGAGCAACTGAACATTCATGGATAAAAAAATGAACCTTGATCAATATTTTATACCTTATACAAAAATTATTTCAAAATGGATCATAAATTTAAATATAAAAAAAGGCAAAACTATAAAACTTTTTGAAGAAGACACAGGGAGAAAATTTGGGGGACACAGGACTAGGCAAAGATGATATCACAAGCATGACCCAAAAAAGAAAAAGAAAAGATAAACTGGACATCTCTAAAAAAGGCAAAGGATTAAAGAATAGTACTCAAAATTTCATACAAAAAAGCACTTACACCCAAACAAAAAATCATACTTGCACTGACTTCTCATCAACAACATTATATGACAGAACATAACTGAGATACGTTTGCAGAGATCTGAGGAAAAAAGGATTGGGCCTCAGAAATTCTAAACCCATGTGTGAGCAAAACAAAACATATTTAGGATATTTAATAACTTGGAAAACATAGCATCAATCAATTTTGTCTGGAAAAAAAAGTTACTTCAGAAAGTTCTAGTCACATGAAAAGTAACGAGAGTAAGAAATCAGGAAGACAA
This sequence comes from Choloepus didactylus, assembly GCF_015220235.1. NCBI lineage: Eukaryota > Metazoa > Chordata > Mammalia > Pilosa > Megalonychidae > Choloepus > Choloepus didactylus. The sequence continues at coordinate 153,544,672 of NC_051307.1, read as the reverse complement.
AGTTCACATGAAGTAGGGGTAATAATGACAAAGAAGAACTTATCTAAATAATCACTGATAAAACAATTGTGAAATTGAACACAATGTTAAGAAATTATTCAAAAAATATAAGATATGCATTTTAAAAATTAATGTATTATTTAAATAAAACCTGGGAGGGGCGTGGTAAAGGTAAGGTTCTACATGTATTAATTCTTATCAGAAAGAGAAATATATAATGATAGTAGAAAAGAATTAGGATATAGAAAGTCCAAGCTATTTAAAAGAAAAACAAGGAAAAAAGTAGAAATAATATATGTATCTAAAATAGCTCAAGGGATGTACAATAAACTGTCAATAATGGTTAAATTTTGAGTGGTGTGATTACAGAACTTTCATTTTCACTATAGAATGTAAATGTTTTTACAATATTATCATCAAGAAATGAATCAATAAAAGCAATGGAGCAAAATAAGTGTAAGTTAAAACAAAAATTGTAAATCAAAACTTACTTAGTTTCTCCATCTGATACAGCCACAACTCTAGCTTCTTCAAGGTGAGGCCAATTAACAAAGACAGACTTTCCAAGCACTGCTGAAGCTATATTTTCTATACTCTTAAAGTAAAAGCAGAAAAGTTCATTCATTTTTCAGGTCTAGGAGAAAACTTTACAAAACAAAATTAAGTAATTCAAAACTGACTAAAGTGTTTATACGTGCTGTAAAATCTATAAGAACCTCATATTACAAATTATAACACATAAAATAACAAGACTTTAAAATTTTATGCTAGAAAGAAACTGCCCACTCATTCCGTTATACTCAACAATACTTGCTCTTCTCCCTCCAACTTACTCCACTTACTCGAATTCAGTTAGTTTTCTTAATTTCTCTTCTAAAGTGCACCTTTAATGCTAACTCTTTTTTCTTCTGGTATAAATTCTAGGATTTCTGTTCTTTTCATCTTCACCCTTTAATTTATTATGGGCCTGTGAAAGGCACCTAGGATACTGTCTTGTAAATAATAAGCACTCAATACATTTTAGCTATTATTATCATTACTATTGTTATCATTTCTATTAGTATTTCCTTTTCCTTCTTTTCCCAAGTTGACTTTCCCCTCTGCCAATCTTTTCTCATTAGAAAAACACTCCCAGTATCAACACCAGAAAGCTTCCCTGCTTCTCATTTTCTCAAAAGCACTGACAGTTATTAGCAAAGAGTGGCCAATGATTTTGATCCTGAATGAAATTACTTGGTGAGAGAAGCTGGTTTCAATAAAATCAAACAGAATTGCACTGACCTATAATCTATTACTATCCACATAAATAGCCAGTATTAGCAGAAATAATGTTCAGCAAGAAATCTAGATTCTTAGTTCTGCCTAGAATCTAGCTAGGTCTAACTAGCAGTCACCTTACCAACCTCCATTTATGCTTCTTAATTTGTAAAATTAATGAGTTAATTGCCTTATTTACAAAATCAAATCCAGTCTAAAATTCTATAATTCCACTAATTAGAATCATAATTACATGGTTTATTTTTCTCATGAAAATTGAGAAAAGTAAAAAGAACAGCAGAAATATCTAGAAAGGGGCCACTTGTTTCATATCAAATAATCAAATATTTTAAAGCAGAATCTAAGAATTCCGATCCCATTTTAGTTTGTGACTGGTATAAAGAAAAGTACATTAGACTTCAGTAGGAGACATGGGTCTAAATTTGGGTTCTACCTCCTAGCTGTAGAATCTTGAGCAAATAATTTAATCTCACGGCATATCAGTTTTCTCTTATGAGAAGAAGGAATACATATACTTTATAATGTTAATTTGAGGAAAAAATAAGATGATATACACAGAAACTTCTGTAATCTATAAAATGTTATATACAGATATTTGGTATGAAATTATATCTTTAATGAAGTTCTAGTTTTAAAGGAATGTGCATTATCTGATACAATTTATACATATAGGTTAAAAAATAAATTTGTGGTAGAAACTGAAGTTTAAATACAAATTTTCATTCACTTTTTTCAGTTCACCATTTTAAATCATTATTTAAAAATAATTAACAATTACAGATAACTATTTTTAGATTTTTGGGTAACTTTTTGATATTTAGACATTTCTTAATGTTAACACCCAAAACAATGGAATACCTATTTTGATAAATAAGTTTCAGGATCAGAACTAAGTTCCTTCACTTATCCTTTTCCCTTCCATACATCTATTTCTAATTTCATTCTCCCACCTTTTCCCTTAGTTTTTCAAGAAAAAGTTGTCCTACTTTCCCAGATGAATCCCTTTCTTTAAGCCCTAGATGAAATGCCTTGTAACCCCACGTGGGGTTTTGCTATCACAAACATCTCTTCCCTCTTCAGTGCCTTTAAGACCTCCTTTCTCCAGTAGCTCTACTTTCCTTATTTTATATGGATTTTGTATGAAGACCTGCCTCTTCTCTATCTACAGTCATGTTTCTAGTCTTCTTCTCAAGACAAATTTTTTAACCAAGGGCTCAATACCATCACCTCTACTGTCCATCTCACTAGTCCCAGTCTAGTCCTTAGGAATTGGACTTCTGCCCCCACAATTTTACTGGAATGGAATCCTCAAAGGCCAACAATGATGCCCTAAGGGAAAAATTCACAAACTTTTATTTTACTTTTTATTTTCCTTGAACTGTGTGCAGTGTATAGCCCCTGCTTCACGTTTCTACAATACTATTTCAGCTTGGGAATCATTCTCTCTTACCTCTCTGACCACTATGTCTCCTTTACGGGCTCTTTTTCCACCTTCAATAACTGTGGTTATTTCTTCATGCTGATAACTTGAACCCTTAGTGCCCCTTTTCTTCTGGGAAATGAGCCCTAATGACATAGACACTACTTCCCTGTTGATGACTCTTAATTCCCTGTCTCTCTCCAAGCTCTAAGGTATTAAACTGTCTGTAAGTCGTCTTTCTCAATTGATGCTCTTCAACTGAACCACAAAACACAAAAAAATGATTTGACTATGTTCTCAATTCTCCTAAGGACGGTACAAAACTGGTATCATTTCATTACTAGTTCTAGATATACAGGATATAAATTAATTCATTACATACAATGGATGACTTAGGGCATTAGGACTTAAATGTTGTGCGGAAAGAACCCTGGTTGGAAAGGCTGGCAAGGCAGCTCCAATTGAATATCCTACTACCATCTTAAAATTCCACCATTATTTATCATTACTCCCACCAAACCAGAGCCTCCCCCACTCCAACTTTTCTATTCCAATAAACAGCAATTGTTTTCTATTAATTAGCCTGGATATCACAGAGCCATGTTAAAATTTTCCCACTCTTTTCATTCCTTACATTTGAACAAAAGATGAAACTTGTCATTTATTTCTTGGGCTTGTTCATCTATATCTATTGCCACTTCCACAGTTTATATCCTTATCACGTTAACACTTCAACAACCAAATCCCTGACCTTGCAGCCTTTTCCATTTTCTTTCATTTCTCTTTATGCAATTTAGTTTATCATATGGCCACCAAATTAATCTTTATGAAAACACCGATCTCAAGATAACAGCCATGGAAAAAAAAAAGTCCAAACTCCTTAATTTGGTATTTGAGGTATTCCATATCTGGCCTCAGTTTGTTACTTCAAACTTATCGGCTAATATTTCCCAGCACAACCTGTTTCTGTCAGGTTTACCTACTCCTTCTCCTCAAATACATCACATTTTTTTTTCTAAAAAAAAGTATTAAGAAATATTTCAGACAAAGAAGTTAAAAAGAATAAGAAATGTATCACTTTTATTTTTTTATTACAATTCCCAACTCATGCTATTCCTTACAACTAGAATGCCTTTCCTCTCCTTCTCTCTTCTTTGTCCTAACCTGTTCTTTAGTGCCCCACTCAAGCCTTTTCTCATCTATAAGTCTGTACTTAAACCTTTAGTTTGCAGAGCTCTCCTTTTAAAATACCTGGAACATTATTTTTGCTCATTGTGTGACAATCATAAATGTCCTTGAACTGTTATCTGATTGGCATAAATGTTTCTCTACTTTATCCCTATTCAGACCGAGAACTTCTGGAGTTACAATATATTATACTTCTTTGGTAAACACCTCAACACCTAGCACACTTTTATGCACAGGAAGCACCTACTAAATGAATAATAAATAAAACACTTACAAGTTCATCAGATTCTGCATTCATTAAGATTTCCAACATCATGTTTTCTCCACGACTGCTTTGCTGGAACACTTGTACCCCACTTTTCTTCAAAAAAAACTATAAAAGAATTCAAAGAATTTAATTTTAAGTCTTTTTCCATAATCACTTCACAATCAATAAAGTGAAAACATTCAGAACTAAGTGGTCACTGACTTTGTGTTTGATGTGTTTCAGAGTAGGAAATCCACAGAAATATAATGCCTTCTGGTCAACCCTGGATATTTTGTTCTTGTTTATGTCTATATGCCAAGCATCTAAAGATATTATTTTGTACCTAGAAATAAATCAAGGTATTTAGTTTAAAACACATTCATTACATACAATCACAGTTTTTCAGCTTTCTCTTGTATATTTTGCAAGAGTCATCTTTGCTTTTGAAGAAAGGAATGAAAATGCCTCTTTAAGACAAAGAAAATATAGAGCAGGAAAACCCAGCTTCCCTGTTATTAATCCAGATACAACCATGTCTGTAAATTACTGAGTAGAGGTTTTCCCATTAATTTAAAACAAAACTATATACAATTAATTCTTTAAATAAAGGAAAGCATAAAGGATAACACAAATTTCCACATCCTCCATGTTCCAAAACCCAAAATGGAATGTGAACATTTTACAATACCTATTTCATCTTTCTCTTTGCTTTCACAAGAGGAAAAATGATTAACTGATAGATGTTCACTTTATCTGTATTCCAATTCCCATCTGGGAAGATTATTTGCAGGGAGGATGAGAGAAGAGGAAAAAAACAAGGGAGACACTTCAATGAGAAAAAGAAAGAAAATGAAAAAGCTCTTTTCTTTCTTTTTTTCTTCTTCTAGTTGGGTGGTTAGGGGTGATAAGAGGCAAAGTCATAAGCATGTCAAATAATACTGGTAGCAGAGACACAACAGAAACAAAAATTCATACATCCTTTTGAGGAAGACAACACTGGGGAGAAAAAAATAACAATTTTTACAGAAGAAGGAAAAATAAAAAGAATCTGATCAAAGCGGAAAACTAGAAACAAGAAGAGGGAGATGCTGTGATTCTCGGCAAATTAGATGTAACTCAATTATCAATTGACTATAACTGCTATAAACTATTTGTTAATTCTCCAAATGGATATTCAAAAACAATTTTTTTTTTTTTTTTTTTTTGTCTCTTCTGTTGCTGCTGGAAAATTACCAAATAACATTACCTTGCACAACACTGTTCTATAGCAGGGAACTTTTCTGGCCATGGAGAGGGGTAGGTGAACTCTATGCCTCTATCATACCAACACATTAGGCATTCACTATGTTGATTTCTTTTCCTCTCTTCTTTATTGAGGGAGTGGTTACATGACTCCATGGCTTCCAACAATCGCTTCTGAATGTAAACATTGAAGAAAGGATGTAAATGCATACAAGTTCTGTATCTCAACATACAAAATGAATCTCTATTCTCTCAGCATACAGAACCACTGCTTGTATTCTTGAAAAACAAAATCTTAATGGTTAAAACTCTTTTCCATTTCATTATTTGAAAAACTGATGTATTAATTTGTTTCAAAAGGCCCTAGAAAATTGCTGCTGCTGCAAATTCTTCTAAGCTACTCCAACAATAATCACTAATGTGGATAAGAACAGCAACAGAGAACCAAATTTTAAATGTAAATTTATCATTATCATAATTTACAGAGCAGTAATCAATTATTTTACAAAATATGCAATGGTATAAACTCTCCATCTTTCCAAATTAACTTATACTTGATTATAATTCCAATCAAAATCTCAATGGTTAAAATTTTTTTACTAACTTGGTCAAAATGATGTTATTGTTCACATGTAAGAATGAATGTGTGAACAGCAAAAAATGATTGGGCATGTGTCTTACCAGATACTATCACTTTTTATAAAGCTACTATAATCCAAACACTTTAGTACTGGCAATAGAAAAAAATCTACAGACAAAAAGAACAGAATGAAGTCCAACAACAGATCCAAATCTATGGCAAACACATAAGTGTTTCTGATGTTCTATTTAAATAATGGTGTTGTCATAACTAGCTATCCATCTGGAAAAAAGTACTTACACTTCCCAAATTCATACCATATACAAAAACAAGTATCAAAGGAATAAGACAATAAAATTATTAGAAGAAAATCTAGGAGATTATTGATAATTTGGAATGATGAACTATTTAAGCAAGACAGAAAAAACAAAAACAAAAACAAAAACCTAACATTTTTACCTGAAAGAAAATTTATCTGACAGAAGATACCATAAACAAATCAAGAGACACTGGAAAGGAATATCTATAATATTCAAAAAGCTTCTATCATTCAAAAAGAAAAAAAGAAATAAAAATGGTGGAGAGGATATAAACAGGTAGGGTCTAGCACACATACAAAAACCTACTCAAATTAGGGGTCAGGAAAATATGCATACACATAATAAAAATGGCATTCTTCCTCATAAATAGAATGGTCAAAATTAAATAGAGTAATAATATCCACCAATGGAGAAGAAACAGAGAAGTGGGGAATCAAACTTGCTGATGTGAATTAGGCTAATCCTTTTGAAAAATAATCTGGTAATATTCATTCCTGTTGACCTAGCAGTCCCGCTTTTGGGAATCTATCTAATAAAAATAAAAGCTCCAATACATAATAATGTACAAATGAACAAACAAAAAGAACACATAAACATGCAAGAACTTTTATCACAAAACTGTGTACAGTGACAAAAAAATATGAAGTAGTCTGAATATACATCAGGGTAATGGTTGAATAAATTATGTTATATTCATACTATGAAATATTATGCTGCTGTTAAAGAATGGATTAAACTTCTATCTACTGACCTGGAGGGATGCTCACGATATTTTTATTACTAAGTGAGGAAAAGCTGTAGAACAATATCTACATATGATCCCATGTTTTAAAAGAAAACAAAAAAACAAAACAACAACAAAAAAACTTTCTAAGGATATGTTATTTATGTTTCTATAATCATAGCAGGACACAAAAAGGCTCTTAATATTCCTTATCTCAGAAAAAAAGGTAATAACTAAAGCAAAGCAAAATAAATAAGTCAATGTCCAAGACAGCACATATGGAGTAAAGTATTTAAATACACACATCCACCTACATGATGATGACAACAATAACAAATCCACACTATCCTACACATAAAACCTTTCACCATATGAATTAAAGAAAACCGAAACCAATTAATTTCATAACAAATACCAGAAGATTCTAGGGAAAAAAAAGAAGTGCATAAACGTATTTGTATAGTTAGGAAAAAAGTACACATGTATGTTCTAACTACAACATCACATATGCACACAGCCTTTATCCCCGCACAGAGGAGATATCCAACCATTATTTGCTTAATGAAGACATCTTCTCACTCTTTTCCCTGAACTGTACACCCCACTGAAGAATGTTGCCAATGATAGGACATTATGCTGAATAAATGGTGTCGGCCGCCCTCCTAGCCTTTTTATAGAAATAATTTAGGATTCAAAAAAGTTGCAAAAATAGTATAGAGCATTCCTCCAGGGTCCATATCTTCTGGCTGGCTGGCAATCTTTGGGGCTCCTTGGCTTTTCAATCACATGGCAATGCACACGTGGTGTATTTTCCTTTTTCTTCTGTGTTCCGTTAACTTCCAGCTACTGGTTGCTTCCCGTGGGTTCTTCTCTCCACGTCCAACTTTCTTTGCTTATAAGGACTTCAGCCATATAGGATTAAGGTCCACCCTAATTCAGTCTGGGTGCACTATAACTAATAACATATTCAAAGGTCCAGTTTACAAAGAGATTCACACCCACAGGACCAGGGCTTGGGACCTGAACATGCTTTTTGTGGGAGATATAATTCAATTCCCAATACCATTCATCTGCTGATGGACATTTTGTTGCTTTCACCTTTTGGTTATTGTGAATACAATATTGTGAACAGATATACAAATATCTGACTCCCTGCTTTCAATTCTTTTGGGTATATACCTAGAAGTAGGTTTGCTGGGTCATTTGGTAGTTCTATGTTTAACTTTTTGAGGAACTGGCAAACTGTTTTCCACAGCAGCTACACCATTTTATACTCCCTCCAACAATGTACTAGGGTTCCTATTTCTCTATATCTTCACCAGCACTTGTTATTTCCTATTTTTAAAGTAATAGCCATTCTACTGGGTGTGAGGTTGGTATCTCACTGTGGTTTTGATTTGCATTTTCACAATGGCTAATGATACTGGGTATCTTTTCATGTGCTTTTTGGCCATTTGTATATCTTCTTTGGAGAAATTTCTATTCAAGTCCTTTGTGCGTTTCTAATTAGATTGGCTGTCTTTTTCTTGTTGAGGTGCAGCAATTCTTTATAGATACTGGATGTTGAACCCTTATCAGATCTAAGATTCCAAATATTTTCCCCCATTCTCTAGGTAATCTCTTTACTTTCTTGATAATATCTTTTGATTCACAAAAGTTTTAAATTTTGATGAAGTACCATTAATTTTTTTCTTTTGTTGCTTGTGCTTTTGGTGTAAAGTCTAAGAATCCATTCCATAGTACAAGACACTGAACATATTTCCTTATATTTTCTTCCAGGAGTTTTATAGTTTTAGCTCTTATATTTAGGTCGTTGAGACATTTTGAGTTAATTTTTGTATATGGTACGAGGTAGGGGTCCATTTCATTCTTTTGCATAGATACCCAGTTTTCCCAGCATCATTTGTTGAAGAGACTATTCTTTCCCCATTGAGTGGACTTGGCTCCCCTATCAAAAATCAACTGGCAATAGATATGTGGGTTCATTTTTGTGCTCTCAATTATATTCCACCGGTCAATGTCTGGCCTTGTATCAATACTATACAGGTTTTTTGTTTGTTGGTTGGTTGGCTGGTTTTTTTTTTTTGGCAGTTAAAAAGTGATTCTTTATTGTTTTCCCCAAAGAAAGACATATAAAGATGAATATACTCACAGAAACCCTCATCATATGTAAGCAGAGAAAAGGACTAGAATTCCAGATTGCTAACTGTGATTGTCTTTGGCTGGCTGGATTAGCAGCACCTTTTATTTCCTTCTGTGTATCTGTACCTTCTTCAACGAGCAAATGTTATTTTCATAATAAGGAAAATAGTTTAAAAAGCAGTGTTTTGTAAAGAAAAACAGATATTTGTAACTCAAAAATGGGGAAGTAGTACTATTTTTAAAGTAGACATAGGTTCAGTAGTTCAAGGCAGAGCTGTAGTGGGACTATCAAAGCTTTGGCTCAGAATCTTCCTAGAACTGCTTCCTCCAGGTAGACAACAGGGAAGTAACATTACATACCTGTCAGGGTTATTATAGGGATACATAAGTCAACTCTTAGAAGGGATTTAGCACATGGTAAGGGCTACACAAAATGTTAGCAGGCAATGTCTCCAAATGAAAGACTAAGAATATTCTTTGCTAAATTACAGGTTTTGCTCTAGAGTTGAAAAGAATACTGAGTGCGTTTTTAAGTGGACATTTTATATTTATCATATAAAGTACCTTACTTCAGCTTTAGACAGGACTGGACCTTTCTTTTTTCTTTTTTCACCACTCAATGTGTCATCATGCAATGAAGAATCTGAGGGAGAGAAAGTCAACTGTTCTTTCAGTTTCTTTCTTATTTTCTTTTTAATCTCCTTTGCCATTTCTTCAGCTACTTAGAGCTGGTATATTTGTATCAATTCTCCTTCCTCATCTGAGTCATTATTTTCTCTCCTGTCATTTGCCTTTTCACTTTTCTGATGAGCAAGCCCCAGCTGCGACTTGGTGCTTGTTTTCTGATCTGCAGCACCCACCTTCCTCTCAGGAGTTTCCATTTCCATTCCTTGTGCAGTCACCTGGAACACTGCTTTTATAACCTTTTTACTTGTCTTTCCTTGCTTGTCTTCCCCTATATTAACAGCATCATTTGGATTTTCAGTTAATGACTGCATATTCCTGAGTTTGTTTTTAGTGACTTGCAGGCTCTTCTCTGGATTATTAGTGTCAGGAACACTTCCATCATCACTTTAAGTTTCTTTAACATTCTGCAGATTGCTTCTAAAGGTGTCAGGTGAGAGGTTTTCTCCAGATTTGGCAATCTTTTTCTTCCATTTTTTTCTTTCACGTTAGATCACTGTGGGCCTTAGGTAATTCTTCAAGGCGGACTTTGGTTTTTACTATGGCTTCACTCTCAACAGCGGGCATATCTCAGCTTTCTAGAGAACACTGAGTAGTCATGTAAAGCACTGACTCAATCAGGATCCTTTTTGCAGATGTGATTTCATAGGTTCAAGATTCAGCACCAGGTTGACATGAGAGGAGGGCACAGCAGTCCATCGCACCCAAGCCAACCCTGGGTGTTGCAAGGCGGCTTCCCGCACCAGGCAGGTGGGGACAGGAGCTGCGGCCACACAGCCACTGCCACCACACCACCACCAGTGACCCAGCCATACAGTTTTGATTACTGTAGTTTTGTAATAAGTTTCAGAACTTATTATTCAGGGGGTCCCTTCATATGAATTCAATGAATTTAATGATTAACTTTTCCAGTTCATGAAAATGGCTGTTGGAATTCTGAATGGGATTGTGTCAAATCCATAAACTGCTTTGGTTAGTACTGACATCTTCACACTATTATGTCTTCTAATCTATAAGCATGAATATAATTCCATTTATTTAGGTCTTCTTTAATTTCTTTCAGTAATGATTTTTAGTTTTCTGTGTTCAAGTCCTTTATGATCTTCATTAAATGAATTCCTATTTTATTCTTATTTTATTCTTTGTTACTAATATAAATAAATTTTCTCAATTTCCTTTTTGGAGTGTTCATTGTTGGTCTATAGAAAAACCCTCCTAGACTTTTAACCCAATTCTCTATGCCACTTTCAAATCATTTACAGAAGAAGTGGTAGAAAGAGACTGGAAATAGAAAAGTCTGGAAAAGATAGTGGAGTAAGACATAATACTGGAGAACAGGAAAATCAACATATATATGGAAGTTAAATAACACACTCTTAAACAATCAGTGGATCAAAGAAGAAACTGCAAGGAAAATCAGTAAATATCTTAAGACAAATGAAAATGAGAACACAACATATCAAAACTTATGGGATGCAGCGAAGGTAGTGTTGAGAGAGAAATGTATAGCCCTAAAGGCTTAAATTAAAAAAGAAGAGCTAAAATCAAAGACCTAATTGCACACATAGAGGAAATAGAAAAAAGTACAGTAAACTAATCCCAAAGCAAGGAGAAGGAAAGAAATAACAAAGATTCAAGCAGAAATATATGAAATTCAGAATTAAAAAAAAAAAAACAATAGAATTAATAAAACCCAAAGTTGGTTCTTTGAAAAGATCAATGAAACTGACAAACCATTCATTAGACAGACTAACAAAAAAAGACAGGACACACAAATAAATAAAATGAGAAATGAGATTCCACAGAAACGAAAAGAATTGTAAAAGGATATTATGAACAACTGTATGCCAACAAATTAGACAACCTAGATGATATGGACAAAAGCCTAGAAACACTCGAACAACCAACAAAGACTCTACAAGTAAGAGAAGACTTTAAAAGACCAATTACAAGTGTAGAGATCGAATCAGTGTCAAAAACCACCCAACAAAGAAAATTCCAGGACTAGATGGCTTCACAGGTGAATTCTACCAATCATTCCAAGAAGAATTAATACCAATTCTGCTAAAAATCTTCTAAAAAATGGAAGAGGAGGGAACACTACCTAACTCAGTCTGTGAAGTCAACATCACACTAATACCAAAGTCACATTAAGATACTACAAGAAAAGAAAATTACAAAACAATTTCTCTAATGAATATAGAGGGAAAAATCCTTAACAAAAATACTTGAAAATTGAATTCAACACACATTAAAAGAATTATACACCAAAATCAAGTGAGCTTTATCCCGGGTACACAAGGGTAGTTCAATATAAGAAAACCAACTAATGTTACACACCACATTAACAAAATGAAGGGAAAAAAATTGCATGAACTGCTCCATTAATGCAGAAAAGGCATTTGACTAAATCTGGCATCCTTTCTTGATAAAACCACTTAGAAAAACAGGACTAAAAGGAAACTTCCTCAACATGATAAGGGGCATATATGAAAATCCCACAGCTAACATCATACTCAATGGTGAAAGACTGAAAGCTTTCCCTCTAGGATCTGGAACAAGACAAGAATACCCAACATCACCACTGTTAACCAACATGGTACTAGAAATACTAGCTAGAGCAGTCAGACAAGAAAAAGAAATAAAAGATATCCAAATTGTGAAGGAAGAAGTCAAATTTCCACTATTTGCAGATGACATGATCCTATATTTAGAAAGCGTTGAAAAATCGACAAAAATCTTATCTTAACTGATATTCTCTTTGGGTTCTTTTCTTGTTTTCTCTATTTCCTTTAGTTCTTTGTCCGCATTTTTCTTTGGCTCTTTGAGCATATTGAGCACCATTTTAAAAAAAGTCTTTGTTTAGTATGTCCCAGGGATGGTTCTCCTCATTCACGGTTTCTAAAGCTTTAATCTTCTTTGCCTGGGCCATTGCTTCTTATTTTTTTAAATGCTTTGTAATCTTTACTGAAACCTGGACATTTTTTTTATTTTATTGTGTTATTGCTGGAATTTAGTCTCCGAGGTGTCTGTTCCTTCGGCAGTATAACCCCCCCCAAAAAAAAAGAAAGAAAGAAAGAAGGAGGGAAAAACCTTTTCAAGTCTTTGCAGATTGAACTGTGTTAGTGCTGATATCCAGAGATAATACATACAGTGAATTTAGAGAGTAGTTCAGGCCAAAGTCTAGGGGCTTCCATGATCCCTTCTGCTTATGCGCCTCTTGTTCTGAGCATACACATGTGGCCCTAGGAATTCCCCTTTACATGGATACAAATGTCCCTTCTTCCCTGGGCCCTATTTCTTCTCTGTCTGGGGCACTGCACTATATGTCCCAGAGCCAGCAATCCCTTGCCCCAGGTAGCACAACTTGACTGCTCTCCACAGCATTTTGTAGAAGAGCTCTCTGAACTTCCTTCCATCTTCAGGGCAATATCTGCGATGGTACATTCTCTCAGTATGTGCACAAGAGTAACCAGAACCAGGGACCCACAAACTGGAAGTGAGATCTGGCTCCATATCAAGCCATTGAGGGGTGGCAGAGGCCAGTCAGGGCATTAGGAGAGCCTACAGGTTTTAAGTAGCCCTTTTCTTGATTTGGCACTTTCCCTGTTACTGCAGCCCTTGTAACAGTTTTCTGGAGCTTTGAGAGAGATGTTTCTGCCAGTTCTTGTTGATTGTTCAAAGCTTCTATGGTGAGACAGAGCCCTGAAGTGTCTCACTCTGACATCCTGATTGAGGCCTTTTCCCTATTCATTTTTTTTTTTTGCCATCAATCTTTTTTTTCTTTTTTTGCTTTTTATTTTGAAATAACTTGAAATTTACAGGACAGTTGCAAAAATAATACAAACCCCATACACAGAACTCCAGTATACTCCAACCCCCTTCCATATTTGTCACTTTACCATTTCTTTCTTTCCCTCCGACCCTCCCTCCCTCCCTATCATCCATCATCTATTGCTGTCTTCTGAACATATGAGAGCAAGTTGCACACATCCTTGAACAAATAATATAATTCACATATACATTTCCTATAAATAAGAATATTCATTTATGTAATCACATTAAATGTAGTTAAGAAGTTCAAGAAATTTAACATTGATATAAAGCTTACATTGTATATTTCATTTTTTTCCTTATGTCCCAATTGTGTCCTTTTGAGCCTTTTCTCCTCTATTCTTAGATCTCATCCAGGATTATCTATGGCATTTAATTGTCATTATCTATTTTGACTGTCTCATTTTTTCAATTGTGGAAACATATACACAGCATAAATCTTCCCATTCCAACCCCTCCCAAGCATTCCATTTAGTGAGATTAATCACATTCACAATGTTGCAATGCCATCACCTTCCTACCATCCATTACTAGAAATTTCCCTTCACCCCAAACAGAAACCCTATATTCATTTCTTATTAACTCCCCATTGCCCTTTCCCCCACTTCTTGTAACCCATACTCTTCATCTCTATGATCATATTCTCTGATACTTTGTGTTTACAATGGGGCTTAAATTTAACATCCTAAATCTACAACAATCTTGTTTTCTTTGATACCAACTTAACTTCAATAGGACACATAAACTATGTCTCTATACTTTCCATTCCCCCATCTTTATGTAGTTCTTGTCAAAAATTACATATTTTACATTGAGTCCAAAAGCACTGATTTATCATTAAACTTGATGTATTTTAAATCCTGTACGAAGTAAATAGTGGAGTTACAAATCAAAAATACAGTAGTATTGGTATTTATATTTACCATGTGATCTTTACTGGAAATCTTTATTTCTTCATGTGGTTTCAGTCAGTTGTTTAGTGTCCCTTTCAGCCTGCACAACTCCCTTTAGCACTTCTTACAGGACTGATCTACTGGTGATGAAGTCCCTCAGCTTCTGATTATCCGGGCATGTTTCCACCTCCCCCTCATTTTTAACCTCCAGGTGTTTGTGAATTTTCTAAGTCTCCAATGGTTACTGACTTCTAATTGTATTCCATTGTGGTCAGAGAATGAGCTTCGAAAAATTTCAATTTTTTTTTTAATTTATTGAGGCTCGTTTTATGTTCCAGCCTATGGTCTATTCTGGAGAAAGTTCCATGATCACTAGAGAAGAATTGTGTATCCTGGTGATTTGGGATGTAATGTTCTATATATGTCTGCTAAATCCAATTCATTTATCAGATGGTTTAGGTTTTCAATTTCCTTATTGGTCTTCTGTCTGGTTGATCTATCTATAGGAGAGAGTGATGTATTGAAGTCTCCCACAATTATTGTGGAAACATCCATTGCTTCCTTTAGTTTTACCAGTGTTTGTCTCACGTATTTTGTGGCACCATGATTGGATGCATAAACATTTATGATTGTTATTTCTTCTTGTTGAATTGCCCCTTTCATTTGTATTTAGTGGCTTTCTTTGTCTCTCATAACATCCTTGCATTTAAAGCCTATTTTATCTGAGATTAATATTGCTACTCCTGCTTCCTTTTGGCTGTAGCTTGCAAGAAATATTTTTTCCATCCTTTCTCTTTCAATTTTTTGTGTCCCAGTGTCTACAATGAGTCTCCTGCATGCAACACATTGATGGTTCATATTTTTTGATCCATTCTGCCAATCTGTATCTTTTAACTGGGGAGCTTAATCCATTTACATTCAGCATTATTACTGTGAAGGCATTTCTTGAATCAGCCATCCTATCCTTTGGTTTATGTTTGTCAGGTATATTTTTTCCCCTCTATTTCTTATTGTCATTTAATGAACCAATACTGAAACTCTTTAGTACTGAACCTTTCTCTATATCTCGCTCTCCTTTCTTTGTTTCTCTGTGTGTAGGGCTCCCTTTAGTATCTGAATTAGGGCAGGAGTTTTATTAGCAAAATCTCTCAGCATTTGTTTGTCTGTGAAAAATTTAAGCTCTCCCTCAAATTTGAAGGAGAGCCTTGCTGGATAAAGTATTCTTGGTTGGAAATTTTTCTCTCTCAGAATTTTAAATATGTCATGCCACTGCCTTCTTGCCTCCACGGTGGCCACTGAGTAGTCACTACTTAGTCTTATGTTGTTTACTTTGTATGTGGTGAATTGCTTTTCTCTTGCTGCTTTCAGAACTTGCTCCTTCTCTTTAGTATTTGACAGTCTGATCAGAATATGTCTTGGAGTGGGTTTATTTGGATTTATTCTATTTGGAGTTCGCTGGGCATTTACACTTTGTGTAATTCTATTGTGTAGAAGATTTGGGAAGTTTTCTCCAACAATTTCTTTTAATACTCTCGCTAGACCTTTACCCTTCTCTTCCCCTTCTGGGACACCAAAGAATCTTATATTTGTACATTTTATTTTATCTATCATATCCCTGAGGTCCATTTCTATTTTTTTTTATTTTTTTTCCCCATTCTTTCTTTTGTTCTTTTATTTTCCATTCTGTGGTCCTCAAGGTCGCTGATTCATTGTTCAACTTCCTCTAGTCTTGTACTAGGAATATCCAGAATCTTTTTAATTTGGTCAACAGTTTCTTTTATTTCCATAAGATCATCTATTTTTTTTTTATTTATTTTTGCAATTTCTTCTTTATGCTCTTCTAGAGTCTTCTTCATGTCCTTTATATCCTGTGCCATGCTCTCACTGTTTGTCTTTAGTTCTTTGATTAATTGCTGCAAGTACTGTGTCTCCTCTGATCTTTTGATTTGGGTGTTTGGGTTTGGGTTATCCGTATCATCTGGTTTTTTCATATGCTTTAAAATTTTTCTGTTGTTTTTGGCCTCTTGGGATTTGCTTTACTTGATCAGGTTCTTTTAGGATATGTAGGACTACTCACAGACTTATCTCTAATTTGTCAGATCCACAGCTTGTTAGCATATACTTTCTCTAACTAACCAGCAGATGGTGTCCGCAAGTCACCTATTCCCCTTAAGTCAGTTCTTCCCAGCTTTGTCTTTGTGGTGTGTGCGGGTCTGATTCTTGTGGGGTACAACTGGTGCACCAAGTTTGGGTGTGTTGTTGGTGCTGTCCGCCCTGAATGTGGGGCATGTCTAAGCGGTTAGAGAGGCAGGGCAGCTTTAATAATCAAACCTCCTAGGTGTTCCTAGAGATTTAAAGCTGTTGCAAGAGTCTAAACCTTCATTTCAGTCTTGCCACAGATTGTCTCTGCCCCTGACCCACAAGTCCTTGGTATTGGTGCATGGTCCCTGGGATTTCTGAGTGGGTCCCTCTTCCAAGCCATGCCTTCTAAAGCCTCTGCTGAGGGAATGCTGTGCTACGTTACAAGTGCGTGCCATCCCTCAAGGGAAGTTCTGGGCCACCAGGCTGTGTAGGGCCTTCCCAGCCTGCTGTAAGGATGGCTGAACGGGCCGTGTTAATTTCTCCCTTTTTGCACAGCTCTGCCTTCCCAGCTCCGGGACAATTAGCTGTGGGTGCACGAAAGGCTACTGTCCACGCCCGGTAGTGTGGGTGTGTGCGTGTATTGCTGTAAACACTTCCTATCACAATGGGTTTTTTGGCACGGCTCTGGGCTGTGGCTCCAGCTCCGGGCAGGAGCATTCCCAGGCTGCCAGGAAGATGGCTACAAGGGGCGTGGTTATTTTCCCCTTTTGGCCCACCTCTGCCTTCCTCACTCTGAGACAATTAGCAGTGGGTATGCGAAAAGCTATCTTCCACACCGGATATTGAGGTGTTCACACAGCCTGTTCTCACTGCCAGCCACATTTGGGTTTTTTAAAAAAGAACTTGTCCACCTCCAAACGCCAATCCATAGTTTTCCCATATCGCAGCGTGGCTGCCGGACATTCAGCAGGCTTACTCACTCGTTTCAGAACACAGACTCCCGGTTTCACCAAGTGCATGGTCCCTGTGGATTCAGCAGACCTTGTCCAGCTGGTGCTTCACTGGAACTGGTGTTCTGGGTCACTTTCTGGCTTCTCTCTAGTATTTTTCACATAGGTGTTTTTTTGTCCTGTTTCTCCTAGCTGCCATCTTAGGTTCTCCCCCTATTCATTTTTAAAATGCATCTTCTCATGAGAATAAGTTGTTTATTTTGATGAAATGTATTTTCCCAATTCTTTTCTTCGATTGTTAGTGATTTCTGGGTAACTCCCAAAGAGATTTTCCTCTATGTTTACTTCAAAAAATTTTAATTTTAGCTTTCACATTTAGGCCCATGGTACATTTTGAATTAAGTCTTGTGTATGGTGTGATGTATGGTTCAAGATTCTTTTTTTACCCCACATTTATAACCAACTGTTACAGCACTATTTGTTGAAAAGCTTCTCTTTTCCCCATTGAATTACGCTGGAGCCATAATTGAAAATAAATTAACTGCACAAGTACAGATCTATGTCTGCATTCTATTCTATTCCACTGATCCACCTGTCTGCTTTGATTAATGCAGTTTAATGGAAGACAGGCATTGTAAGTCCTCCAATATTGTTCTTCTTTTTCAGGACTGTTTTGACAGTTTCTGGTTCTTTGGAATTTTATTAAAGTTTAATATCAGACTTCCAATATCTACACAAAAATTTGTTGGGATTTCAATTGGGATTATATTGAAGAATTTACATCTTAATAATAGATTTGCACCACAAACATGGTATATCTGTCCATTTGTTTAGGTTTTCTTTAATTTCTCTCAGTAATGTTTATGGTTTTAATGTAGAGGTCTTGCACATGCTGTTCAATTTATACCTATGAATTTTTATTTTTTAATGCTATTTTAAGTGGAATTTAAAAAATTTGTATTTTCTATTGTTTGTTGCTAGTATATGGCAATAACGATTTTTGTATATTGATTTTATATTTGTGA
Organism: Choloepus didactylus; assembly: GCF_015220235.1. Classification (NCBI taxonomy): domain Eukaryota; kingdom Metazoa; phylum Chordata; class Mammalia; order Pilosa; family Megalonychidae; genus Choloepus; species Choloepus didactylus. The sequence goes on along the minus strand of NC_051307.1, from coordinate 153,526,063 downwards.
CCGTGTAAAATTACTTATTAGGTCTAGTAGCTTTTTAAAAGATTTCTTAGAATATTCTATATAGATAATGTCATTTGCAAATAATGGCACTTTTATTTTTTTTCTAATTTGCGTGTCTTTCATTTCTTTTGCTTGACTTAATGCACTGGCTAGGACTTCCAGTACAGTATTAGAGAGTAGTGATTAGAATAGACATTCTTGTACGATTCTTGATTTTACAGGGAAAATGTTCAATCTTTTACTATTAAGTATATTACTGACGTTCTTTTAGATGTCCTCTAAAACGCTGAGGAATTTTATGTCTATTCTCAGTTTGCTGAGAGTTTCTACTAAGAATGGGTGTTAAATCATGATAATGGCTACTGATTCAAACTCCAACCATAGATAGACTGAGACCAGACACCAGAGAATCTGAGAGCAGCCAGCCCAGCAGAGAGGAGACAGGCATAGAAAAAAAACAACACGAAAAACTCCAAAATAAAAGCGGAGGATTTTTGGAGTTCTGGTGAACATAGAAAGGGGAAGGGCCCTGAGGCGCATATGCAAATCCCGAAGAAAAGCTGATCTCTCTGCCCTGTGGACCTTTCCTTAATGGCCCTGGTTGCTTTGTCTCTTAGCATTTCAATAACCCATTAGATCTCTGAGGAAGGCCCGTTTTTTTTTTTTTTTTTTTCTTTAATCCTTTTTTCTTTTTCTAAAACAATTACTCTAAGAAGCCCAATACAGAAAGCTTCAAAGACTTGCTATTTGGGCAGGTCAAGTCAAGAGCAGAACTAGGAGAGCTCTGAGACAAAACGCAATAATCCAGTGGCTGAGAAAATTCACTAAACACCACAACTTCCCAAGAAAAGGGGGGTGTCCACTCACAGCCATCATCCTGGTGGACAGGAAACACTCCTGCCCATCGCCAGCCCCATAGCCCAGAACTGCCCCAGACAACCCAGTGTGACGGAAGTGCTTCAAATAACAGGCACACACCACAAAACTGGGCGTGGACATTAGCCTTCCCTGCAACCTCAGCTGACTGCCCCAGAGTTGGGAAGGTAGAGCAGTGTGAATTAACAAAGCCCCATTCAGCCATCATTTCAGCAGACTGGGAGCCTCCCTACACAGCCCAGCAGCCCAGAACTGCCCTGGGGGGACGGCACTCACCTGTGACATAGCACAGTCATCCCTCAACAGAGGACCCGGGGTGCACGGCCTGGAAGAGGGGCCCACTTGCAAGTCTCAGGAGCCATACGCCAATACCAAGGACTTGTGGGTCAGTGGCAGAGACAAACTGTGGCAGGTCTGAACTGAAGGATTAGACTATTGCAGCAGCTTTAAAACTCTAGGATCACCAGGGAGATTTGATTGTTAGAGCCACCCCCCCCCCTGACTGCCCAGAAACACGCCCCATATACAGGGCAGGCAACACCAACTACACACGCAAGCTTGGTACACCAATTGGACCCCACAAGACTCACTCCCCCACTCACCAAAAAGGCTAAGTAGGGGAGAACTGGCTTGTGGAGAACAGGTGGCTCGTGGACGCCACCTGCTGGTTACTTAGAGAAAGTGTACTCCACAAAGCTGTAGATCTGATAAATTAGAGATAAGGACTTCAATTGGTCTACAAATCCTAAAAGAACCCTATCAAGTTCAGCAAATTCCAAGAGGCCAAAAACAACAGAAAATTATAAAGCATATGAAAAAACCAGACGATATGGATAACCCAAGCCCAAGCACCCAAATCAAAAGACCAGAAGAGACACAGCACCTAGAGCAGCTACTCAAAGAACTAAAGATGAACAATGAGACCATAGTACGGGAGATAAAGGAAATCAAGAAGACCCTAGAAGAGCATAAAGAAGACATTGCAAGACTAAATAAAAAAATGGATTATCTTATGGAAATTAAAGAAATTGTTGACCAAATTAAAAAGATTCTGGACACTCATAGTACAAGACTAGAGGAAGTTGAACAACGAATCAGTGACCTGGAAGATGACAGAATGGAAAATGAAAGCATAAAAGAAAGAATGGGGAAAAAAATTGAAAAAATCGAAATGGACCTCAGGGATATGACAGATAATATGAAACGAACAAATATAAGACTCATTGGTGTCCCAGAAGGGGAAGAAAAGGGTAAAGGTCTAGGAAGAGTATTCAAAGAAATTGTTGGGGAAAACTTCCCAAATCTTCTAAACAACATAAATACACAAATCATAAATGCTCAGCGAACTCCAAATAGAATAAATCCAAATAAACCCACTCCGAGACATATACTGATCACACTGTCAAACACAGAAGAGAAGGAGCAAGTTCTGAAAGCAGCAAGAGAAAAGCAATTCACCATATACAAAGGAAACAGCATAAGACTAAGTAGTGACTACTCAGCAGCCACCATGGAGGTGAGAAGGCAGTGGCACGATATATTTAAAATTCTGAGTTAGAAAAATTTCCAGCCAAGAATACTTTATCCAGCAAAGCTCTCCTTCAAATTTGAGGGAGAGCTTAAATTTTTCACAGACAAACAAATGCTGAGAGAATTTGCTAACAAGAGACCTGCCCTACTGGAGATACTCAAGGGAGCCCTACAGACAGAGAAACAAAGAAAGGACAGAGAGACTTGGAGAAAGGTTCAGTACTAAAGAGATTCAGTATGGGTACAATAAAGGAAATTAATAGACAGAGGGGAAAAATATGACAAACATAAACCAAAGGATAAGATGGCCGATTCAAGAAATGCCTTCACGGTTATAACGTTGAATGTAAATGGATTAAACTTCCCAATTAAAAGATATAGATTCGCAGAATGGAATAAAAAAAATGAACCATCAATATGTTGCATACAAGAGACTCATCTTAGACACAGGGACACAAAGAAACGGAAAGTGAAAGGATGGAAAAAAATATTTCATGCAAGCTACAGCCAAAAGAAAGCAGGTGTAGCAATATTAATCTCAGATAAAATAGACTTCAAATGCAGGGATGTTTTGAGAGACAAAGAAGGCCACTACGTACTAATAAAAGGGGCAATTCAGCAAGAAGAAATAACAATCGTAAATGTCTATGCACCCAATCACGGTGCCACAAAATACATGAGAGAAACACTGGCAAAACTAAAGGAAGCAATTGATGTTTCCACAATAATTGTGGGAGACTTCAACACATCACTCTCTCCTATAGATAGATCAACCAGACAGAAGACCAATAAGGAAATTGAAAACCTAAACAATCTGATAAATGAATTAGATTTAACAGACATATACAGGACATTACACCCCAAATCACCAGGATACACATACTTTTCTAGTGCTCATGGAACTTTCTCCAGAATAGATCATATGCTGGGACATAAAACAAGCCTCAATAAATTTAAAAAGATTGAAATTATTCAAAGCACATTCTCTGACCACAATGGAATACAATTAGAAGTCAATAACCATCAGAGACTTAGAAAATTCACAAATACCTGGAGGTTAAACAACACACTCCTAAACAATCAGTGGGTTAAAGAAGAAATAGCAAGAGAAATTGCTAAATATATAGAGACGAATGAAAATGAGAACACAACATACCAAAACCTATGGGATGCAGCAAAAGCAGTGCTAAGGGGGAAATTTATAGCACTAAACGCATATATTAAAAAGGAAGAAAGAGCCAAAATCAAAGAACTAATGGATCAACTGAAGAAGCTAGAAAATGAACAGAAAACCAATCCTAAACCAAGTACAAGAAAAGAAATAACAAGGATTAAAGCAGAAATAAATGACATAGAGAACAAAAAAACAATAGAGAGGATAAATATCACCAAAAGTTGGTTCTTTGAGAAGATCAACAAGATTGACAAGCCCCTAGCTAGACTGACAAAATCAAAAAGAGAGAAGACCCATATAAACAAAATAATGAATGAAAAAGGTGACATAACTGCAGATCCTGAAGAAATTAAAAAAATTGTAAGAGGATACTATGAACAACTGTATGGCAACAAACTGGATCATGTAGAGGAAATGGACAATTTCCTGGAAACATATGAACAACCTAGACTGACCAGAGAAGAAATAGAAGACCTCAACCAACCCATCACAAGCAAAGAGATCCAATCAGTCATCAAAAAGCTTCCCACAAATAAATGCCCAGGGCCAGATGGCTTCACAGGGGAATTCTACCAAACTTTCCAGAAAGAACTGACACCAATCTTACTCAAACTCTTTCAAAACATTGAAGAAAATGGAATACTACCTAACTCATTTTATGAAGCTAACATCAATCTAATACCAAAACCAGGCAAAGATGTTACAAAAAAGGAAAACTACCGGCCAATCTCCCTAATGAATATAGATGCAAAAATCCTCAACAAAATACTTGCAAATCGAATCCAAAGACACATTAAAAAAATCATACACCATGACCAAGTGGGGTTTATTCCAGGCATGCAAGGATGGTTCAACATAAGAAAATCAATCAATGTACTACAACACATTAACAAGTCAAAAGGGAAAAATCAATTGATCATCTCAATAGATGCTGAAAAAGCATTTGACAAAATCCAACATCCCTTTTTGATAAAAACACTTCAAAAGGTAGGAATTGAAGGAAACTTCCTCAACATGATAAAGAGCATATATGAAAAACCCACAGCCAGCATAGTACTCAATGGAGAGAGACTGAAAGCCTTCCCTCTAAGATCAGGAACAAGACAAGGATGCCCGCTGTCACCACTGTTATTCAACATGGTGCTGGAAGTGCTAGCCAGGGCAATCCGGCAAGACAAAGAAATAAAAGGCATCCAAATTGGAAAAGAAGAAGTAAAACTGTCATTGTTTGCAGATGATATGATCTTATATCTAGAAAACCCTGAGAAATCGACGATACAGCTACTAGAGCTAATAAACAAATTTAGCAAAGTAGCGGGATACAAGGTTAATGCACATAAGTCAGTAATGTTTCTATATGCTAGAAATGAACAAACTGAAGAGACACTCAAGAAAAAGATACCATTTTCAATAGCAACTAAAAAAATCAAGTACCTAGGAATAAACTTAACCAAAGATGTAAAAGACCTATACAAAGAAAACTACATACCTCTACTAAAAGAAATAGAAGGGGACCTTAAAAGATGGAAAAATATTCCATGTTCATGGATAGGAAGACTAAATGTCATTAAGATGCCAATTCTACCCAAACTCATCTACAGATTCAATGCAATCCCAATCAAAATTCCAACAACCTACTTTGCAGACTTGGAAAAGCTAGTTATCAAACTTATTTGGAAAGGGAAGATGCCTCGAATTGCTAAAGACACTCTAAAAAAGAAAAACGAAGTGGGAGGACTTACACTCCCTGACTTTGAAGCTTATTATAAAGCCACAGTTGCCAAAACAGCATGGTCCTGGCACAAAGATAGACATATAGATCAATGGAATCGAATTGAGAATTCGGAGATAGACCCTCAGATCTATGGCCGACTGATCTTTGATAAGGCCCCCAAAGTCACTGAACTGAGTCATAATGGTCTTTTCAACAAATGGGGCTGGGAGAGTTGGATATCCATATCCAAAAGAATGAAAGAGGACCCCTACCTCACCCCCTACACAAAAATTAACTCAAAATGGACCAAAGATCTCAATATAAAAGAAAGTACTATAAAACTCCTAGAAGATAATGTAGGAAAACATCTTCAAGACCTTGTATTAGGCGGCCACTTCCTAGACTTTACACCCAAAGCACAAGCAACAAAAGAGAAAATAGATAAATGGGAACTCCTCAAGCTTACAAGTTTCTGCACCTCAAAGGAATTTCTCAAAAAGGTAAAGAGGCAGCCAACTCAATGGGAAAAAATTTTTGGAAACCATGTATGTGACAAAAGACTGATATCTTGCATATATAAAGAAATCCTACAACTCAATGACAATAGTACAGTCGGCCCAATTATAAAATGGGCAAAAGATATGAAAAGACAGTTCTCTGAAGAGGAAATACAAATGGCCAAGAAACACATGAAAAAATGTTCAGCTTCACTAGCTATTAGAGAGATGCAAATTAAGACCACAATGAGATACCATTTAACACCGGTTAGAATGGCTGCCATTAAACAAACAGGAAACTACAAATGCTGGAGGGGATGTGGAGAAATTGGAACTCTTATTCACTGTTTGTGGGACTGTATAATGGTTCAGCCACTCTGGAAGTCAGTCTGGCAGTTCCTTAGAAAACTAGATATAGAGTTACCATTCGATCCAGCGATTGCACTTCTCGGTATATACCCGGAAGATCGGAAAGCAGTGACACGAACAGATATCTGCACGCCAATGTTCATAGCAGCATTATTCACAATTGCCAAAAGATGGAAACAACCCAAATGTCCTTCAGCAGATGAGTGGATAAATAAAATGTGGTATATACACACGATGGAATACTACGCGGCAGTAAGAAGGAACGATCTCGTGAAACATATGACAACATGGATGAACCTTGAAGACATAATGCTAAGCGAAATAAGCCAGGCACAAAAAGAGAAATATTATATGCTACCACTAATGTGAACTTTGAAAAATATAAAACAAATGGCTTATAATGTAGAATGTAGGGGAACTAGCAATAGAGAGCAATTAAGGAAGGGGGAACAATAATCCAAGAAGAACAGATAAGCCATTTAACGTTCTGGGGATGCCCAGGAATGACTATGGTCTGTTAATTTCTGATGGATATAGTAGGACCAAGTTCACAGAAATGTTGCTATATTAGGTAACTTTCTTGGGGTAAAGTAGGAACATGTTGGAAGTTAAGCAGTTATCTTAGGTTAGTTGTCTTTTTCTTACTCCCTTGTTATGGTCTCTTTAAAAAAAAAAAAAAATCATGATAATGTGGTAAAGTACACTGAAAACCAACCTTGTATTTCTAAAATAAATTCCATTTGGTGATGACATTGCTGGATTCTATCTGGTATTATTTTGTTGGGATCTGTTGCATCTACTTTTAGAAGGGATATTGGTCAGTAATTTCCTTCTTGTAATGTCATTGTGTAGTGGGTATCTAGATTATGCTGGCCTAATAAAATGAATGAGAAAGTGATTCCTCCTCTTCTATTTTCAGATAGTTTACATAAGATTTGCATTAGTTCTTCCTTAAATGTTTGACAGAATTCACAAGTGGAGACATCTGGGTTCAGAATTTTCTCTAGGGAAGGGTTTTTAATTATGAATTAAATTTCTTCAAAAGATATACACTATTCAGATTTTACATTTCTCTTCTCTCAGTCTTGTTAAATTGTGTCTTTAGAGAAATATGTTCAATTCATCTAGGTTGTTGAATTTATAGATAAAGTTGTTCAGAGTACTCTTTAACTATTCTTTTAATATCTGTAGGATCTGGAGAAAGTTGCCTCTTTCATTTCTAACATTGATAACTTATGTGTTCCCTATCTCCCTCACTTTTTTTTCCCCTTGCCTTGATCAGTCTAGCTAGGATTTATCAACTTTAGTAACATTTTCAACAAACCAACTTTTGGTGTCATTAATTTTATTTGTATTGTTTGTTCATTTTCCAAGGATTTCTGCTCCTATCTTTGTTATTTCCTTCATTTTGCTTAGTGTGTGCTTACCTGCTCTTCTCTGCTTAGCTTCCTAAGGTGGAAGCTTAGATAATTTATTCTAAACCTTTTGCTCATTTAGTATGAGCCCTTAGAACTATAAGTTTCCCTTTGGTTGCATTACAAAGATTTTAATGTATTGTGTTTTACATTATGATTTAGATCAAAATATTTTCTCATTTTCCTTTAATTTCTTTTATCCATGGGTTTTTAGAAGTATGCTATTTAATATTAAAATATTTGAGAATTTTCTAGATATCTGTTACTGATTTCTAATTCATATAGAGTATTCTTGCATAATTTCAATTCTTTTAAATTTATGGAGACATGTTTTATGGCTCAGCAAACTTATTCACTTAAAAATAATGTGTATTCTGCAGTTGTTGGGTGTAATGTTCCATAAATATCAATGAGGTTGAATAGGCTTATAGTGATATTCAATTCTTCTATGTCCTTACTGATTTTGTTTTCTTGTTCTACCAGTTCCTCAGAGAGAATTGTGAAATTTCCAATTATAATTGTAGATTTGTCTATTTCTCCCTCCAATCTTTAAAAAAAACTCTTGTGGTAACATACATGCCAAATAAAACTTCCCATTTTAACCATTTTCATGTGTATATTTCAGTGATATTAATTACCATTACAATATTGTGTTACCATCACCACCATCCATTACCAAAACTTTTTCATCACCCCAACAGAAACTCTGTACCCATTAAGCAGTAACCCTTTTCACTCTGTGACTGACCCCTCTCACCCCCCAGATCCCTGATAACCTCTAATCAACTTTCTGTCTCTGTGAATTTGCATATTCTAGGTATTTTATATAAGTAGAATCATACAACGTTTGTCCTTTTGGGTCTGGCTCGCCCTTCAATTTTTTTTTTTTTTTTTTTTTTACTTCTTTTTATTCCATAGATTCAATTCACTAACTTCAGCAGATTTGCCCGTCAAATATTTAAGATTTATCACTCCCTCCCAGTTCTTAATGTGCCCATTCTGACATGAGCTATTATCACCTAACTGAAGTAGCACTTCCCAGCTTCCCTGCTGCAATTCACCTTCCATATTAAGTGGGATATAATGTCCTGCTTCAACATAACTCAACTCTCCTTGAAAGCCTCTCGTGGTGAACCTACACTGAGTCCCTTAGGTCTGTAAGAGAAAAAGCAAACATAACCAAAGACACCACAAAACCACCACTTACTTAACTGATCTCATCCGTGACTCAATACTTCCTCACAAGAATGCCAAAATCATTCATTATTATGCTCCTTTCCTACTATAGTTTTCATGAGAAGCCCCTCCTCTTATCTTTTTTTCTTAAATAATCACTTCAACACTTACTATCTTCATGAAACTGACCTTTTAATTTTATTTCCCTGTTTTAAAGTTTTTTCCAACAGGAATGCAATAACTATTTTATACTTCCATAATTTGCTTACTTTGCTTATTACTCACTCCAAAAACACATGCTGGGTTTCTTTTCTATTAATTGCAATTAATGAACTAAGTTCAAATCTTAGAATAATTTTTAAATGTTTCTTTCCCTCTGTTCCCTCCAGATACCCACCACCACTACCTTCTACCAACTGGTAAGTAGGCTCTTACTGACTTTTACCTGCAGGATGTCTTCTGTGTCCATCCTCTCCGGTCTAGTACCAACATCACAGGAATAATTCAGGTCCTTATTACCACCTGCTTGATTTACTGCCACAATTCCCTGAGCAATGACTATCCAGCCTTAACTCCTGCCATCCATCCTACATCCTGCCTCACATCTTTGACATTCATCCTTGCTCCCTCCTTCCCAACAAAGATATCATCGATGTCCACAAGGATGTATCTGTCCAAAGACAGTGTCAGCCTCTTCCCTGACAAGAAGGAGATGGCATCCATGAAGATGAGCTCATGCAGCCAAAAGTTTAAGTTGTTGCCAAAAAGAACTCGCTGAATTCCATCATGAAGTCCCAGATCCAGAATCACTGTCGCATAGAGAATTTTGCTGGATAAGGATGAAAGCGACTTTTCTGTCTGTAATTCAGTTAGAAGCACAGGCTGGTAGGTTGAATGATTATCTCTCCCTTCAATTTTGAGTTTTTTCTTTATGTTTTTTTGAAGCTCCATTATTAGATACACAAACATTTAGGAGTATTATGTCTTCTTTGTGAAATAACTTGACTCTTTTATTATTATGAAATACCCTTCCTCATTTTTGGTAACACTCCTTGTCCTGAAGTCTACTTTGTCACATATTAATAAATTCAATCTAGTTCTCTTATAATTAGCATACCTACACGTTTTGAAGCATATAATGAAGAATCAAGTTGTTAAATCTCATGAACAAATCATAGAAGGTGATTAAAACCTACTGTTTACAAAGTTATGTGAAATAACTTTTGATGAAGAATATATGTGTATATATAATTATTTCATGCACTGACCTCATCAATAAACGGTATTAATACCACAGCTTCCCATTCCTGTTGTTTCCCATTTAGGTCTGTTTTAAAATCAGGTGGATAGTATTCTATAATTGGTGAGTCTTCACTGGTCATCAAATGCTGTGAAAATATAAAATAGTGTAATAGAAGTATAAGAACTTATATGAATATAGCTTTTGTTAATGTATTTGTAATACATCCTCTCATTTTCCTTTAACTTCTTTTATCCATGGGTTTTTAGAAGTATGCTATTAAATATTAAATATTAAATATTTTAATATTAAAATATTTGAGAATTTATACTTATAATACACAATACTTCCTCACATTTAAAGTTTCTAAGAACACAATTTTTAAATCTTAGATTTGCTGCAGCATGACTATATTTTTATCTATTTATAAGACTTCTAATTTCACTGCTGCTCATCACTTTTCCACTCCACTGACCTAGTTACATAGCAAAACCATTCTTAACTTTAACCTTTAATTTTGTCATTTCTATTTTTTATTGTCTGTTCAACTTTACAAGGTCCACCACCTAAATTCTGTTTTCCCATTCAGACTTCAATTCAGTTCATTTCACAGGCTTCAAAAGTCTTCCATTTTAAACATTAAATTAGCAATTTACCTTCATGTCCTTCAAATCAATTTATTCTATTAATAATTATAACAACTGCCATCCAAGACAATTTAAAAAGAAAAAAATCCTAAAATCAAAGAATCATTTCACCACTAGTACCAAAGAGAAACATTCCAATAAGACACATTATTACTAGAGGTTTTATAACAGAGACATACAAAGAAAGCTTAAGGACATCTTCTAGGATATGAATATGGAAGATTATGATTCAAAATTTTTAAAAAGAATTAAATAGCATATTCCCAGGGGTGGTACTCAAAATATTTACTAACCAGTATGGCATGGGCACTGAGCAATTAAAACAGATGGGCTGTAAAATACCTGCATGGTCGTACTGGTACAGAGTGGTTGAATATCAACCCTTAACGTATCTGAAAGCAGGAAAAAAGCATCAAAGAAACTTATGAAGAAAGGGAAGCCAGAGTCAGGATTAAGGATAGGCTAAGGTTCACGAAGATGCAGAGGGAAATCTGACATTGGTAGATGAGCAAAAGATGTTTGTGTGTGTATGTACTCCAATTCCTGGAACCATACCATAGAATTAGAACAGACTGATTCTCTAAAAAGCTAAATGAAATTTACCTTCAGAATCAGCTTAGTAGGCTTCATGTAATTTTGGTGACCTACCACTTCTGAAATATCTTCCTTTTGCTATATGAAATACAGTAACCAAAGAAAAGCCTTTCATTCCACAATTTGGTAAATGAAATGCTTAAAACCCAACTACACACTGAGGTAACAATTCAGTTGAGAAAAATGAGTCATTAGAACCACCCCTATTCTAACAGGTAGAAGGGTAAAATGAAAGAACAGAAATGAATCTGTAAACATTTAAAAAAAATAGATGACTTTAGATTTTGCCTGTCTCAGTTTACTTTTTGTTCTATAGATACAAATTGAAGATGTACTTCAAGGTGTGAAAAAACTAGGTTTTGCATGGTTTATGAAGTTAGTTTACATTTATAAAACAAATACTATATTTAAAACTGAAAACAAGTATATTTACTTAATAAATTTAGGCATTTTGCCTCTAGGATCGGAGGAGGGGCTCCTAAATTTCAAAAAAGGACATAAAAAGATTCAACTCTAAAACCCACCTGGTAGCATGCAGGAAGTAAATTTTTGCTAGCTGCTGGAAGGACAGCAAGGAGTTGTTCGAATGGTTTAAAAGGTTTTCCTAGTTCAAAATGGATTTTGAGGGTACTGATGTTGTGGATATCGGATAGGAAAGGTGCGTAATGGTAAGGGTAATACCTAAAAAACAAAACTGAGTTTTAAACAACTGGCAACTTTGTGGAACAGATCAGTAAGTATACACTTTGTTTCTGTATTTTATTTTAGTAACATATAGCAATAATTTAAAAGGAAAAAAAATATCACTCATAATTCTGCCACTTGAATATAAGAAATCAGCGGTGTTGGAAAATTTATTATGTGACAGCAACACATATCCTATTTCCTTAATTTTTAAATTGTAGTTTTACATTTTCAAAATTGGAATGTATCACATAATTGAAGAATATTTAATGTACTGTTTCTTTTAGATCCCAAACTGTTGACTGTGAATCTCTCAATCAAGATTCTTAGAACAAAAGAAATGAAGTAGTAGAAAGGGTTTCAGCTAGGTCACTTGGGTATGCACCCTCCAGGCAAGGGGCTGGAAGCAGCTAAATGTTTTGATAAAGCTCCAACAGCTCATGAAGCCAGAGCACAATAAGTATGAGCCCACATGGCTGTTAATGGTTAGCTCTAAGAACTTTTATCTTTGGATTAGTATGCATATTACTGTGTTTGTGATAACAATCAAACCATATAATGTATCAATCACACACACAAATTATTTTTGTTTTCGTTTAATACCTTCCTATCTTTGATTACAGGTAACAATATTTTTACAAAGCCTCAAATGCACAACTTTAAAATTTCAATATGTTCTTAATGTTTGACTAAGGATTAAAACAATTAAGAAATATTTTTATATTCCATAATTGTGGCCCACATTTCAAAAGAATGGGAAATGCAGGAAGCAGAATGGTGTGAAGTATAATGGAAAATAAATAGACTTTGGAACCAGACAGGCTTCGGATTTGGTTCTGGCTCTATGATCTCAACAATCAATAACTGAGGCTGAATGTGCCTCAATTTCTTCATCAGTAAAAGGGAGAAAACAATATTTATCTTATATAGTTGTGAGGATTATAAGAAAAAATGCTAACCAAATGCCTGGCCCTATTGCCTGGTAATATAATAATAATAATTTACATTAACCCTCTTGAAAGTATGGCAAATCAAGGATTTTCTTCATTAAATTAACCTTCAGAAGGTCCCTGAGAATCTGGTTAAGTTACTGCAAAGATTCTTTTTTTAGAGGGCTATTAGTAAGCAAAATCTATGCCACATTCATTATTTTGTTTTAGTTTGTTTTGCTAGATGGGGTTCTGAAACAGAGCCTAGCAGAAATGCTTTGAAAATAAAACAAAATAAGCTATGCCATAATCAAGAGTTTCTACTTTCCTCTAAATCATTTTTTGGGTTGTTATTTTCCTATTTTGGTAGCTGAGTTAGAAATATAACAGAATTTGCTGGAATAGGAAATATGAGAGAAATTAAGGGTTTTTACTATTTCCAGTCACAGGAAATATTAAACAACTTTCCTCTTTCTTCTTCCCTCTTCCCAGCCTAACATTCAAATAACTCATTCTACAATGATTATTCCTGACAGAGAAATTTTTTGTCTTCTTGAAAATTTTTTCATATGGAAATTTTCAAACACAAAAAAGCAGATAGAAGAATATAATGAACACTCCTACATAACCATTACTCAGACACAATAATTACCAAGACTGTCATACTTGATTCATCTTGATACAGAATTTTAATCTTTAGATTAACAAAGAACTTTTATTATGGGTCACCTGCTAGGGTTGGAAACATTTTTGTTAGACAAAGGTCTTTTTAAGTATTTTCATGTAAGAAGAGATTGTTTGAATTTCATTTAAACTTGGTGATATATGTGTTACCATAAATGGAAATAAGAGGAAAAAAGATCTCCAAATGAGATACAGTAGAATGTACCATTATAAAATGACACAACTTTATTTTTGTTTTCATTTCCTCACCAGCTCCAGGACTGAACTCCATGATAGTAATAATGTAAAATCCACTGTATTGCCTGAACATAACATGCAGCTTGATCAGCCAGAAAGTCGCTGAAAACAGAAAACATTTTCGTTATAACATTATTTTTCGAATACAGGCCAGTGTCTTTAGAGCATGATATCTGTTAATACTGACCACATTTTGCCTGACATGTTTTATTTAATCAATGAATAAGTTACCTAAAAATTGTAATCAGAAAAATTCCAAAATATTCTTTTTAAAAAACACAATCCGATCACATTAAAGGTCTGCCTTATAGACTTCCTAAACTGATTATCAGAATAAATCTGCCAGGCATATTTAGTTAGTGTAATATGCCTTTGTCATAAAGTTTGAGTATTTAACCAATGAAGCCTTTTATAAAGTGGCACTACCACGCCCTCAATTGGTTCAAGTGGGATGGGAGAAGGGAATGAAAAATGTCTTTATCTGGGAGAAAGCCTGAGAGAAGCACAGAAGGAGATCAAGGAGGAAGATCAACCACAGGTACTACAGTTTTATATAACTATAATCAAGGAAATACAAAAAGTAAGGAATAAAGGATGAAAAGCATAGCTATTTTAAATATTTAATATCTGAAGTCTCAAAAGTCCTGCCTGTTAATGGCACTTGACAAAGCCTCAATAAGCTAGTGAATTGTAATGGAACTCCTAACCTTCTTGTATCAATCTGGAGCACTCAAAAGAGCTATGAATTGGATGAAAAACAGTCTGAGAGTATATATTTCATAGAATAATGTCTGAAAGCTTGGGTCTATCTCTGGGCAGATCCTAAGATAGATCTAATGCTGGTGCTTTATTATTAAAAATAATAATAAAAATAATAGGATAGAAAATATCCACATACAAGCAGCATTTCATAAAACTCTTATTTCACTTATAGAGAAGTAGCCTCATCTAGGGCTTCAGAGCTGAATTCTAGAGCTAGAATGCTTATGTTCATATCCTGCCTCTGCTACTCACAGTCTTGGGCAAGTCACAAAACTCAACATTCCTTCATTTCCTCAATTGTAAAATAATAATTCCACTTATTCTTAAAGGGTTCTTATGATACTTAAATAAGCTAATATTTTAGAAATACTTAGAAAACTGCTTGGCACTTGATAAGTACTAGGTAAGTGTTTGTTAAAACAAATAAAACACAAACATAAGTACTTCATACTATGAGCTGCAGTTAAAAAATAATTTGAAAGCCACAACTCCAGAAGTCAGTTCTTAAGGAACTTCTGGAGTAGGTATTAACTCGGGCTGAGCCAGGTGGCCTTTGAGGTAAATTCTGATGTGAGCTTTAAAGATTAAAGGCAAAAAACTAACCCTTTTTTATTTGGCAATTTTTATCCCAGGAATATATCACTTGTCAGATTTAATATCATCTTCTCTAAAAAAAATTCTAGTTGAAAGATCTATAATAATTTACGAAGCCAAAAAAAATCCTTCTCTCCCACTCCCTTAAACAGCTGTTTCCTAAGAACTGCAAAATCTCATTTTCTCTACTTTATAATAAAAACACGGGCAAAAACGTACTCAGACACTACATCAACCCCCATCTTCGTCATATAATATGTCCTTTTATATTGTCTAAATTCGGTTTCAAATAGGTCATCATCTTCAGTCTCATCTTCTAAATTATCTGGGGAAAAAGCCAGAAAGTTAGTAACTGACAAACACAAATATCCTGTTTTTCCACTGATTGCTTTGAAAAATACATATCAGAGTAGATGCTGACAAACTATCATAGAAATCTATTCAATCCAGGATTACTGAATTAGCACTAATTCCATAAATCTGAAAGGCGTTAACAAGTAGTCTATTAAGGAAATAACATACATCAAAATATATATAGTTTGTACTCACCCTTAGAAGTTACCACTTCAACGTCATTTTTGTCTAAAGCAGCCCAATATATGGCATTTTCTTGGACCTATAACAATTATAAATTTACATAAAATTAATGGGAAAATATATTTCAAAGTGAGAAGTTTAACAGAGAGATTTAAAAAATACTAAAAATAACTGAAATGATCCTTAAGTGACATACTGTAAAAGCTCATTTTTAAAATAATCCTCAAATCATAAGTAAATGTTTTTGGTTTTAGGTCACTTGTTTTCTAAACCTGTATGTACATTTTTATGATTTAGAATGTAACATACAAGCCTCTCAAGGATATGAAATAATTAAATCTTACCATTTAAATACACATGCATTTCAAGAAAAAAACACTTCAAGACTATTTAATTTACATAGAGAAGTGTACATATCAAATTCATTTCTCATTTGTCAATTCAAAACTTTTTTAAGTCAAATTCTGGGCTACTGTTAACACAATCTATTTGCTTATACTTGAATTCGATGCTTAAAAATATTACCAATTTTCTATATCTTTCGATACCATCATTCTTATCTACCTCTACTTCATTTTTCTTACATGCAACCCATTTGCTTTTCTCTAGTCCTTTATCTCATCACAACCCTTTATATTCTGTCCATCTGTTTTATCTCCTATGAAATATCATCCTTTCTCCTGTTTTCTGATTGCCTATCTACTGCCAGTGATTACCATTAGTTCTTCCCATTTCCTTATCCCTATTTCCTTTTCTTCATCCAACCTAGGACCTCTGCCAACTTCCAGTGCCTGGGCTGTTCCTCCTGTTCCTTTCATTTCATCAGAGTCTTCAATATTAATCACACATGACTGGAAGACTTTGGAAGGCTAAGGACTGAGCTGAAGTAGAGGGAGCTGGGAATTACTGACATGAATATTTTGTGAGTAGGGATCCCAAAAAAGTTGCAGAGTCTATTTTCTTAAGAGAAAAAACAGAGTAGAATGCAGACTGACTGCTGCTAAGTTTCAATGAGGAAGAGCTAAGCAATTAGAAGGACTGAAGTAGGGAAAATAGGATAGCTGGTCCTCCTGGAGTAAAAGTTATTAAGGCTTGAACTGAAATAAAACCAGTACAGCAAGGACAGTGGAGGAAACTCATCAATTTCACCAGTGTATTCAATAATTATGGATAGGCTGAAGAAAATTTCAGAAGAGGTTTATTTTCCAAGTTAACAAAAAGAAGACATTTCTTTGAGATTATGAGATGTTTTGCAGAACACTAGCATATTCTAACTGATTCTACTATTCATTTATTAAGCACCTAACATTAACTAGGTATTGTACTATTATTTACTCTTAAACTAGCCTATACTTGTATTTTATAAATAATTTTATATGCAAATCATTTCTGGAGAAAAATCACTGGTTTAGTTAATGTCTCACAACATTATGCTATAAATATGTACATTTCAAAAACTAGCCATTGTTTTAAACTAGTATGTTTTTTCAAACAACTGTTTTCAAAAGATAACTCCTGTTTGGGCACTTATATTAAGAAATGTTTTCCACACCTATTAACAGAATGGAAAAGCAAATACAACGTTCTTCTTCATAGTAAAAGTAAGAAATTGATTTTTAAAGATCAATTTAAATGATAAGATCTAAAGAGAAAAGGAAACCAAAATAATGTTTAGATGATCATAGAGAGGAAGAAATGAAAATGAAATGAGGCAACCTGAAAATCATCAGAAGGAAAATGAGAAACAAAGAATAATAGTTTTATCCTTTACAGCTAAAAAAATGAAAGGATACCTAAAAAAATTCACACCTTTGATCTTTTCTTTTCCTTGTAGTTCTTGGCTTCTTCTGCTGCGACACCTGCTGCTTCATTGAGGTACTTGTTACCAACTTTGCTTTCAAACCACTTTAGGTCCACAAAAACTTCACTGAAGTGCTCACGATCAAACTGTACAGAAATATTTAACTTCATTTAAAAATAAGAAGTATGTCTGGAAGTACACAAATCAAACTGTGGGGCACACGCAGTGGGGAGATGTTACTTTTTAATACACATGGGTACCTCCACTACTACTTTGAAATTAAAAAAAAAAAAAGCAAATAAAACAATTTTGGTGAAATTACATACAATGAGCAACTGGAATAAATTATAAAAATCTTTCCTCCTGATTATGCAATTGGTTACTAACCATTTACAGATGTCTTGGAACAGGAAAAGAAGAACTTCTGATTACTTACATCTGATAGTTTCACAAGGTATTTCTCAAATCGAGGTAAGTTGAGATGCCCACTTTCATTAATATAACCTAAAAAGAACAAAATCTAAATTTGTACTAAAAGCTGCCATTATTTTTTGTTAATAATTCTACAAAACTCTTTTCCACAAAATGTTGAATGTTGACATTTTTCTAATAAAGGAAAAAACACTCATAATGTTGTGCTATAAATGGCCCTATTTTCTCTTCAATTTATATTACGAGAATATATGAGTAAGTATTGAAGCAAAAGAAAAGAAATTCTAGGTTAACATAATAATAATCCCTCCTCATATCCAACATTTTATAATAATAAAATTAAATATATTTTTAGAACATATCTAGATCATTCAGTTTGATATATAATTTGAGAAGAAAAGGACTGCTACTCTATTACGTTTTATTCAGTTTTATCACTGATACAAATTCCCTCCTAAGGTATTGTCTTTGTTTTCAATTTCATTTTAATCAGAAGATCTTTCCTTCATATTAAATACCCTGATGCTTATCCATTCAGAAATATTCAATTTCTATGCATAAGTATGAAGGTGCTAAGTGAAACCAATAACTTCTGCTGGTTTTATTAGGGGATTAAAGGCAAAGATTAGTTAGGTACTAATATGTGAGGCTGCTTAAATCTGGTAACTTTCATTGCTTGTGATTTGCTGAAAATTACCTAAAAGCTTGGCACCTTAGACCAAACGAGACCCCAAATTTTCCCCTATTTTAGTTGTGCATGCAATAACTAATAAATTGAGTGACACTTTAAAAGCAGTCAAGTGCTAAATTAAAAGTAGCCTCAAACGAATATTGTTAAAATTTTCTTACCCCCAAGTTCTGGCAGGATGGTAATATATGTTCCATAAAGAAGGGATAGTGCATCATGATTAATATGCAAATGAGGTAGATGAGGAATAAAATCATTGCCAACAAGAAATCCCATCAAAATCCAATCATCAATTATCCTTTCAATATCATATTTAAATAAGACCTTGTCCTAAGGCAAAATGGAGAAAAAGTCACATCCTAAGGAGATCTGGGCATACAAATCTTGGTCCATGGTTATATTAATACTTACTTTTAATACTGAAAATTCATAGTCAATATACTCTCTCATTAAAGACAAGTGTAGCAGGTGAAATGTGGTTTCTTCTGGTGCACATACCCTGTCAATTAGTCAGATGATCAAAATAGAATTAATTATATTTCTAAGGTCCTCATTTAAAATGTACCAGAGCTTAAAATCAAAATTATCATTTGAAGTTGCTATGTAATTTATATGGAAGCTGCAGTGGCAATGTAAAGATAAAAATATAATTGAAATTATAATAGACAAAAACACAATAAAGTCCAAAAATAATTGGTTTACATTATGCTTCCTGTGGAAGAAGACTCTTAAAACTAAGAAATCCTAAATAATATATAATACCTGTAAGAAACCTATGGGATCTGACCAATTTAAGGCTAGTCACCAAAAAATCTGATACATGAGTAAATATATACTTTTATAACCTCTGGAGTATCATCCAGGGCTTCAATGGTGAGGAAGTATCACTTCTTAGTCTTGCCTTTCTCTGGCTTGATACAGGATTCTATATATGTGGCTCTTGATCTATACTTCAAATTTAAACACAAGTAAGAATATAAACTGAGAGAACTGTATCTATATAAGAATTCAATCACGATCTAGGAAAGCCAGAAGTAGAAATCAAGTTCTGAAGTGGATCAACAAAGTAATTTTCTGAAGATTAAAGTTCGCTAAAATATAAATTTGCATTTATTCAGATACAATTGAACAAATAAGTTAAACTATATAACATCTTCTGGTTACCAAAAATAATTTCAAGGCAAATATATGCTTTGGCTGGGGCTGGGGCAAGGCCAAAGAGCTTCAAAATTTTTTGTCAGCCTTTGTAGTGGAATAAAATTAACTTCTCTTAAGATAACAGGCTTAAATTCTGTTCTTTCTTCCAACATAAATGCAGCATGATTTACCTTTGTGTTTTTTTGCCACCAAACCGAACCTCTTCTCTTAAAAGAGAGAAATGTGCCTCATGACTTGTTAATCCAAGCATAATCTGTAGAAAAATGATTGAGAAATGTTTTTATTCTACCATATTTTTTTGGTATCGGGTTCACAAAGCAATCAAATGAAAAACATTTTTATAGAGCAGAACATGATTATTTAAGGATAGTGAAGAAACAATTAGCATGGTAAATATACAAATATCAAAATATGACCCATTTTTGAGTTATGGATGGGATAAAGTAAGTATACTTTTTTAAGAAAAAAATGTTCACCTTAGACTCACATGGCCTTTATTAATTGCCTCCCCCAACCCACCCCCCCACAAATCACAAAAACCTTCCTTTAGTTTTCTACATACTTCCCCTTGCCATGAGGGAATGGGTGAGAAGTGAGAGCAACAGCTTTTCAATGATAGAAGAATATAGGACTCCACTGGAGACGATGATACCTCTAATATAGGAAAACTCAAAAAACAAACTAGAAAAGGACACTTTCACTTAACATTCTCATGTGTTATTCTAATCCCCAAAGTAAGTCAAAACAGTCTAGGGAGATACACCAACCAACTGCAACGTATATTGTTTATTTTATTTCAATCCTGATTCAAACAAACAAACAAAACAATAATGAGTCAATCATGGAAATCAGAACACTAATTGGTTATTTATACATTAATGAATTATTCATTTTTGTTTTATATGGGACAATGGCACTATGGTTATGTTTAAAAAAACACTTTAGAGAAACAATGAAATATTTATAGATTAAATGATCTAATGTCTAGGTTTAGTATCAATTATTGAGGGGGCAGATGTTTAGGGATACGAATTGAAAATTATTTCAGATGGATGAAGGGCACAAGGGAGGTTTTATATTATCACTATCTATTTTTGTTTATGCTTGAAATCTTCAACAATAAAAAGCTGAAACAACAAAAAGGCCTAGCGAAGTTACTTGGGTCATAGAGTTTTCATTATCATGTGTTAAGCATGAAGGCAAAAAGGGCCCCCTTGTCTGACCTCAGCAGAGTATTCACAGAACCATGGTCAGTCAGGTCTGCAGACAACTACAGAAACCTGCTGATCATGAACTATGGCAAAACAGGTCATTTTCCAGTTGTTTCAGAACTTTGGTAATGGCCAAAGTAGCAATCTTTATTATGTCTCTAGTATCTTTGCCTCAATCAGTAAACTTCCTATATAAGGCTTAGATATTTAACTACAATGGTACAAGTTTATAATAACAATAAACATTATACCTACCAAGTCAGCATCTAAACCATAAAGACAGTGTCTGGTGTTTGGATCATGATCTGGCTTTGCTTTCTCGGATCTGATAAATTCCATGATTTTATGCTCTCCTTCTCCGGGAGTCTGAATATAATGTATAAAAAAAGTGGTAATATGCTATGCTTCAAAACATTAAATTAAAAAAAAAAAATTCTTTAAAATAAAAAAAGACAATAACCTCATGGCCCGAGAAGTAGATGGTAACTCCTTGCCATGACTTGTCTGTGGAAATCTTCATGTTCACAAAATACTTCAGATGCTCATGTAACCTGGCCATGAATTCAGTTCCTATAAAAAAGTTTAAAAAATTGTCATCTGAGAGAGACACAAAAATAGCGAGTTCTCAGTGAGAACACAAAAATTCAACCTCGGTATCCAGGGAATAGCTAGGTATAAGATCTTCAGAGAAGGTAAAAAAGTTCTCTTCTTTATCCTGAAAAAAGAGTAATATTATATCTTTCCCTAGCAAATATCACAGCTCTTTCTAATTTCACTGGTCACCCTAAAATGAAACCAATGTCAGATAGGGAAAGTCAAAGAATGTTACCACTGCCTCAGAACTGTGCGTCAAGTATTTTCACACAAGGGTGGAGTTTCCACTCTAACGAACCTTAACCTTTTATTTCCTTTCTCTGGTGTATTCTGATGTTTTTCTTAAGGCGTGCAGTTTCACCAGACTGCCACTGTTATTATCAAAATCACTATTAATCTGGAAGATTATTATTAATAATCTGGAAACTGAGTCTAGAGTGATGATTTTTAGGAAAAGCCCAGTTGGTTAATAGTGATAGGCAATATAGTCTTATACCACAATCAGGATGAACTAGTTATTAAACTGAACAACCTGTGACTAGGGAAAATTAGGGAGGGAAAATTACCACAGTTAGTAAAGAATTCATGAGAAAGTAAGACTGTTAAGATTTTTTCAAAGGAAATGATTATTATAACATTAGACAAAGCTCCTAGGGAATATGGAGTATGCTGCAGCATATAAAATTAAATTAAATTTATAATATTGATAAATTCATTTATCCTTAAAGTCACAGAAATCTTAACTGACTCTGAGAGGCAGAGTAGTGAGTGCTCCGATCTAGGAGAGTGCATTTTTCATCCTGAACACAAGATAGGTAAACCAACTTGGGTGAGCCACAGTCTCACTGAGTGTTTTCAGACTTAATAAAAGGCAGGAGCAGGACTGAATGATCTTACACATTCCCTCTAGGTCTGGAATTCTGTGTATCTGGGAGAGTCCTGGACCACAGCTCTTATCATTTGTATATCCCTACATTGGGTCTATATATGACCAAGGTGAACAAACCATATCATGAGGAAACACAATTGGGAAAATATAGCAAAAGAAACCCTAAGGCTAAAACAAAGAGCCTAGAAAATAAAAATACTCCCCACAAAATTAGTTTTTAATTTACATTTTAAATAATAAATCTCAGAATTTTTCTCTTAGTTAATTTACCTGGTGTAATACAGTTGGAATCAAATCTGGTCTCTGTAGGAAGAATTTCTCCCTTTTCTATCGCCTTTTTAATTTTGTCTTCTGCCTCCTTTGCTGACCTTAAAGATTAAGGAAAACAATTTTTAGCTTTCTGAAAAAAGTAATGACCTTAACATAAACTTACTTTTAGATGCTTTTATAATGAAAATACTAATTCATCTACTTTATCTGAAGTCCTAAAGGCTCAAATATTATTCAAGTTTTGAAATGACTAAAATTGAGAAAAACAAGCCTCAGAATTGTTTGCTTTTATTTACGTAAAGAATTGCATTTTTCAGATAAGGACTATAGAAGCAGAGCCTTATAAATAGTATAAAACCAAGAACATTTCCAACATTTATTATAAAGTAATTCTTATCACAATTATATAGCAAACTGATTCTAGAAACAAATTCAAAAGTATAGCTCTATAGGTTTATTATATATATTTAATGATAACATCAAGAAAGCAGTATTTTATTAAATTGATCTCTAAGAATATTATATAAATACAATAATAAAATTATAATGTATACCTTTGGGTTTCCACTTTAAAAATTTAAAGTGAAAGGATAATAACATTAATGACATCATTTGTCAAAATCATCTTATTTTGGGGGCAATAGGATTTACTAGAAAGAACATGAGTTTTAGAGTCAAACGGACTAGTTTGAATACGTGTCCTATCTCTGGCTTCTCCTTGAACCCCTTTGCAGCACATCATATACCACATGGTATGTTATGTTAGGAAGCTCTGCTTTAAATAGTTTCTACAGCCTTGCTACTAGCTCTATCCACTGTGCCTGTGGAATTCTATTTCTAAGATGAACAAACTCTTCTTTGTATTTAAACTTTCTCTTGTACCAACCTTTTCAATATAACAAAAACTCTGAAGAAACCAACTCATTCATAAGCTCCCCAATAGAAGCCATTCTTTCCTCTCATCTTCCCATCCTTCTTTGTTCTTTAAACAAATGATTATTCAATGTTACTATATGACAAGTTCTGGGGATATAACAAGAGAGACATGATCCCTGTTTCCATAGACCTTATACTCTAGTGGGGAGACAGAAAATTAAACAGTCATAATGTTTAATCTAGTTGTATTATAGAGAATATTTTAAACAGGCACATAGTAATTAAAGCCACTGGTCCACTCAGGGGCCAAAACAGAACCTTAAGAAACCCAGTTTTTTTTTAAAGCAGATGAAGAGAAGATGACAAGGATATTAAGAAGGCAGAGAGGCAGTGTGGTTACATGAAAGTCAAGGAAAGGCAGAGGTTCAAGAAAGAAGGCATGGTCAACACTTAATGCTGCAGATAAATGAAGCAAGATAAAGACAGAATTATTCTTTGGATTTAGCCTTGCATAGACTTGCAAGAAAGTTTTAGTGACATGGTGGGGATAAAAACCAAAATGGCAGTAGATTTAGACATGAGTAAGAGACGAGGAATTAAAAAATTATGAATGGAGTAAACAGTCATTATGGAGAATGAATGGGAAATTTCTGGGAAACATAAAACACTCAATGCCAGCATAGTGTTTACTGCGGTGGTTATAGTGGATTGGCCCTCAACATCCACTTCATTCTACTTTTAGTTTGCCTTCTGATATTGGGAGTTAGAAAGCTAGAAAAATAAAATTCTCAGGCTTCCCCACATCTAGGATTCTGGATATGATTTAAATTTTATCAATTAGATACCTCCATGGTAGGTTTGCAAGGTAGAAGAGTACCTGCATAAAAATGGAAGCACTGGGATTGTGTGTATGAATGAATTTCAGCAATAGTAGAAGAGTCCCAGAATTCAGTAGCTTTGTAGGTGTTGAGGAGGCAAGGCACAGGGCATCTGTGCTTTCCAGTGCAGATCTAGCAAGTGCACTGGGGATCTGGAGCTAACAGATAAGCGGGTGGCTTCATACTTGCTGAATTGCAATTAGAGTGATACATTCTTGGAGCCAACAGTTCAGACAGTAGTGTCTTCCTCTTTAGATTACAGCTAAAGGAATAAACTGCTGGAATCAACTGTTCTGGCAGAGGCCTCTGAACTCCTTACCTTCCTGAATGTGGTAACAATACTGCAAAACTGGTGCTATACTGTAGTTCTGAAAGTCATTTATAAAGGTCCACCTAATTCCTGCTCCTTTTCTTCTTATAATGATTTTTATAAGCACCTAATTCCCTATCATCTCTTTCTGCTTAAAAAACTAGAATGGTTTCTGTTACCTACCTGCCCTGAACCCTGACTAATGCATTCTTCCTCAACACACTGTTGTCTAGCCTAGTGGTTCCCCAAAACTCGTTTAAACAACTACCAGGGGAGTCTGATAAAAATAGTTCCAAAATACCTGAAACTGTTGAAATCTGCAACTCAATAGCCTTGATTCTTAAAGATGATTAACTATACTAGCTTACACTGTGTGACTGTGAGATTATGAAAACTTTTGTGCCTCATACTCCCTTTATCCAGTGTATGGACAGATGAGTAGAAGAATGGGGATAAAAAAAGTAAATGAATAATAGGGAGGGATGGGGGGATGGGATGCTTTGGGTGTTCTTTTTTACTTTAATTTTTATTCTTTTTTTTTTTCAGTAATGAAAATGTTCAAAAATTGATTGTGGTGATTAATGCAGAACTATATAATGGTACTGTGAACAACTGATTGTACACTTTCGATGACTGTATGGTATGTCAATATATCTCAATACAATTGAATTTAAAAAAAAATACAGTTTCCAGGATCCAACTCCTAGACATTCATTTTAAGCAAAATCTTGGGTGACACTTGAGAAATCTAAATTTAGTAAAACTGGTTCTTGCCTCCAAAGATCTCAGTCTTTCCAATATTTACAGAATCTTTTCTCTTCTGACATTAAATCAGTACTTTTTTGCCATCTTCTTCCCATTCTCACTGCTAAGCCTTCTCCTAGGCACTCTCCTACCTTCTTAAATGATTGCACATTTGACTCAGAAGTGCTCTTTTCACTTCTTTACTTGCCATTATGCTTAAAGGATTCATTATGCTAATCACCCATCAAACACTCTGGACCCAGGGGTTCTTACCTTCAATTCTAAGAACCTACTTAACTCTACTTCTACTACCCATAAACAGTGACACAGCCTAATTTCATTGTTAATCAGAAATATTCCAAATGTCCAGAATTTTAAGTTTAAAGTCCTCTCTCTGTCTACAACCTTTTCTCATCCTGTTTCCTACTTCCTAACTCACACAATGATGCAGATAATACCTGAGTCCCCTAACTCAGTTCTCTTCTCACAGTCCATCAGTCAACCTTCTGATCTCACTTGCCTTCTGCCAAATATGGACCTCATGTCCAATCAAAGTCAGCATCCAGACCAGGGTCTGGGCATTCAATAAATATCTGTTTGAGTACATGAAATTGAACAGCTCAATCTCTCAATTCACTCTGCAATTCCCAGTCCAGAGCAGACCATAAGGGGTACTTTACTCTACTATTTTTGAATTACCAGTGAGAAGTTTAAAAATCTTTTGATAGAGAAAAACTAACAGAGTGACTTTATGTACCCTAACATATGCTTTGAGAAATGACAAACTCAACATGAATTTTAGACTCATTTACTTGACTGGAAAAACGTGACATTTTGAGATATTCCTATTTCTGGGAGAATTAAGCAGAAAATAAACATGAATGGAAGACTCATTGGGTTAGATCAATTATCTTTAAAATAATATATTTTATTAATATAAATAGTAATCTAAAATAAACCATAAAGGTTTTTACCTGAAACGCCTCCCACGCTGCTGGTTCATTTTTGCTCGCGGAGCCACAACCATCAACAGCCATAAAGAACACCTTCCTAGGTTTTAATAATTCGAAAACAACACCTCCAAGTAGTGAAAAATATCATTAAATATTTTGTCATCTGAAATTCTGAAGTGAACATCGTCATCATTAGGATGGGAACACTGATGTATAATTCCATTCATATCTAGGTACAAGTTGTCAAATTCAGGAATCTAAAAACAAAAGTGTGCAAGACCATTAACCATAATCAACCATGGATATCTCAGCAGCAAGGAAAAGTGATTATTCAGTATAAAAACAGGATATAGGGCATTCTGATTACACCAAAACTGAGTAAAAAAAATTTCAGTTGAATAAAGAAATCAGATAAAAAATCAAACAGGAGGAGTTGGTAATATGGAGACAGTTAGTGCGTAGTTAATTAATGCACCAATGGCTGAACAAATTTACTGTTGGGAAATTATCTACTTATTTAAAATAAGATAACCTGGAAAAACATCAAGTAGAGTGTTTGGCTCATTTGATACTCAAAACATTAATTTCCTCTCTTCTTACCATTTAACATTCAACTTCCCCAAAGTCTCTATTTCCTGTGTAAAACGGGTAACATAATCCCCATTTATATTAAAAAGCTGCTTAAACATGCAAACCTCACTGAAAGGTTTTGCAAATGATAGAAAGTCTTACTGTACATTTAGTTTAACTGAAACAGTGTCACTGATTTGGTTACATTAATTTTAACTTGGGCAACCTTGGAAACTGATTTCTTATTTTTGACACGGGGATTAAAAAATCTCTAAACCTTGACTAAAAGGAGTACTTTCGTAAAAAAAAATATAAATGTGTCTGGCTCTCATTTGCTTGTGTAGATTTTTATTTTTCCCAAATAATGTCCATGATTAAGTAAGGGGAACGCTACTGAAACAAATATACACTCACAAGGAACTGAACTGGGCACAATAGTTATAGTATCTAGTGTAATTAAAGAATTTTGGAATAGAGTCTGTTTTACATACTAATCCATAACACAATCTCTGCCTCCACCAAATGGCCATCTGTCTCCTTCGGTCTCCTCCTCACTTCTCCTACCGTCTCCAAATTTCCTTAGCTTATAAGGACTCCAGTCATACTTGATTAAGGCCCACCCTGATTCAATTTAGCCTCATCTTAACTGGATCTTCAAAAACCCTACTTACAAATGAGTTCCATAGGACTGAGGTTTAGGGCTTGAACAGGTCTTTGTGGGAATGGGTTTAAGTAATCCATAGCAATCTTAAAAGCTACAGGACAGTTTAAGTGAACCAAATAGTCTAGAAATGGTCCAAGTGTAGATGAAAATTTAGTATATAAGGGGGGCATTTCAATCAGTGAAAGAAAGGCATGGGGGCATCTGGCCAGCCATTTGGAAGCAAAACAAAACTGCATTTCACCTTAAAACAAAATAAATTTCAAAAGCATTAAAAAATGTAAAGTGAGAAGCATAACCAAAAAAAAAGAAAAAAGAAAGAAATTACATACAAATATTTGGTAACCTTCGGGTGGGGAAAGTAAAAATTATAAACCAAACAAATGGTGGCACTGGTTAGCTAAAAATATATTTTTAAAAATTTATAGGGTTAAAAAAAGTTGTATCACAAGTTCAATTGGAAATGACAAAATGTGAGGAAATGCTTGCAAATCAGTATAGTTAATAACCCTAATATACAAAGAATTCTCAAAAATAAATTTTAAAAAGAGGAAATCTTTAAAATGGGCTTAGAACACGTAATACAATCCAAAAAAAGACACACAAAAGTATAATCAACATATGAAAAGATGTTCTACGTCAAAAAATTTCCAGTTAAAATCATACATCATTTTTCCCCAACAGGTCAAAAAGACTGTTGTTACCCAGTATTGACAAAATCTTGAGGAAATGAATATCTCATGTTTTTAAGAACAACAGCTGACATTTATTAAGCACTTGTTAGGTACTAAACACTGAGCTAAACATATCTATTTTCTTACTTAATTCTCCTAACAACTCTATGAGGCAAATATTTAGCATCACCATTTTACAGAAACATGCTAGAAAAGAGATGAGATTTATACCCAGTAACCTGGGATAAGAATGTAAATCTATAATCTTGAAAGTATGCATCAAAATTTGAAATGTGCATATCTATAACCCAGGATTTCTACTTTTGGAAATTTATTTGAGAAATTATCAGAAATGTGCACAAAGATGTAAGTACAAGAATATTCATGGTGGTATGGTTTAGAAAAGATAAAAAATGAAAACAATCCAAATACCTAATAATGGGAAAATTATGACGGTATAACCATTATAAATGATGATATATAATGACATAGATTCATATTTGACATGGAGCAATATGGTAAAGTGACAAAAATGGGCTATAAAATAGCAGGGATATTATCTCATTTATAGGAAATATTTATCTACATGTGTATCTGCAAAGAAAAGTTAGGGAAGTACGTAGAAATTGGATGCTACTAGTGGTTATCCTTGCATGATGGAATTTCTGTTCGTTTTTACTTCCCTCTAGGTTATAAAACTGCTTTTACATCTTTCTATATTATCTGAATTTTTTATAATGAGCACACATTGCCTTTATAATCTGAAAAAATTTTCTTTTTTTGGAAAAAATATTCTAAAATTCATTTAGTAAGTTAGACAGGTTAGTAAGAAAGACACAGAATGATTAAATAATCACCACCCTGTGCAGTGAAGGAAGTGAGAACATTCAGTAGAATCTTGCTCCTTCAGAGATAATACTGATAATACAGTTTCCCTTCCCAGAATGATTACATCTGCAAGCTAGAAATTTCAAGGTTATTTGATACTCTTCCCTCTCCCTCAAACATATATCTAATTAGTTGCTGAGTCTTGTTTTTTTTTTTTTTTTTTTTTATTTAACCTCCAAAATGTTTCTAGAAGCTTAACCCTCCTATCCATTCCCAATGTCCTAGGCAGTCTCATCTTTTTCTCCATCCTTGAGGCACCTGCTTTGGTTCAGACCCTTACAGTTTTTCAAGCAGACTGCTTCCAGTTTTTTTCCTCACCACAGCTGCAGCTGTTTTTTCCAAAACATAATCTGAGCATGTTGCTTCATTACTTAAACCTATACCATATTACAAACTTCTTAATACCATAAAAGGACTTCCATGATTTGGCTGCTATGTTTCCCAATCTTATTTTTTCTTGTTTTCACATTATATCCTATAAGCTACCTACAGCAAATTATGAGAGAGCACTAAATATGCTGGGCTGTTTCAAACCGCTGTAACTTTAGAGATACTGTTCCTTCTTCCTGAAATCCTTTTCTCTCCTTCTTGTTCCTTCAACCACTGACCTTATGAATTTCAATTTACCCTCAAAATCCAGTTTAATCATCTTTGTCTGGAAACTTTCCCTTACTCAAGGGGAAATGATGCCCCCTTCTTTATGCCATGTCTTGCTTACACCTCTCTTACTTTACTTACAATAGTATAAAACAGCTAAGCATT
The DNA here is from genome assembly GCF_015220235.1 of Choloepus didactylus. NCBI lineage: Eukaryota > Metazoa > Chordata > Mammalia > Pilosa > Megalonychidae > Choloepus > Choloepus didactylus. Next base: position 153,496,045 of record NC_051307.1, on the reverse strand, counting down.
TTCTAAATGTTAGCTTCTGATATTCCCGTTTTCCAAATTTATCTTCAGCTTTTAGCATCTTGAGGGCAGGAACTACATCTTTTGTAAATATGTGTGTGTGTTCCCAATGCATTCAAAAGTGCCTGGCAAATACTGGATGCTCAACAAATTTTTGTTAAATGCTTAAGTATGCTGTGTCTGTCCTCCGTCAAAGCAAGAGCTCTGCTTTAGTCATATTTAGAACCCCTAGCACATGCCTGACACAAAGCAGCAAATCAAAACTATTTAATGAATTAAAAAAAATGAAGCTTTCCCGCCAATGAACATAATAACACATGTAGCCTATACCACTGTGAATTTGCCCATATACTGCTTTAAACTGTGGTTAAGTATTAACATCGTAGTATCTAATCTTCTCAAAACACTAGTTTCTTTTTGTTAGTATAATTTTGTACAATGTTTAGTGTTGTTGCAAAATGCTTTTAACATAAAAACAACCAACATATATTTGATTAACTGATAAAAGATCTATTAACAATTCTGTTGTAGTTCTTTAATCTTATTCATTTTAAAAGATGCCAAGGTTTTATTGCTTCAATTAGTTTGTTTTAATATAAGATGTTTTAATACATACTAATATACCATGTATATTTTAATATACCATATATTTTAATATACATTATCTGTTTTAAATACTATATAATATGCTATCATGAATAAATTCACTCATACAACAAGTATTTACTGAATGACTATTATGTGCCAAACTGTGCTATGGACTGGGAAATACAGTAAATACAGTAAAGAATATGACAGATAAGCTCTTACACAACAGTGAATACTTTAAAATGTTCCTATATTTTGAAAATTTAGGTTTTCATAACCAAGCAGTATTTTTTAGCATAATACACAGGACACTGGTTTTAAAAGTGTAGGCTCTAGAGCACATATTATCAATAGCAGTGATACTGCCCACAAAGAGGTAAAAATAGTTTAGGGTGGGTAGGTGGGGTTCTTACATAAAACAATGGTTTGTGGCCCTCCAAAGAGCCACAGTACATAAAGAGATGTACAGTATATTAGTGATACTAAAATTTCATGGGGCAGGGGACAAAAGGGGGCGTGATTAGGAAAAAAAGTCTAAAAAAGCTCCTGGAGGAGAGACAATAATGAAAAAAAGGTTAAAAGATACTACCTGGTTTCAAATTCAGCCCCAATACTTATTTTATGAGCTATATAGTGACCTTGGGTGAGTAACTCAATCCTTCTGTGACTTGGTTTTTTCAGCTACAAAATGGAGATAATAATATAACTAGGACTGTTATGATTAAAAAGTGAATATCTGAACTATAGCACCACTCAACAAATCTTACCTATGATAATGGCACTGTGTTGGGTTACAATCAAGAAGAGAACCGCATATGATTGAAGAGTTTCATAATCTTCATTGCATCACCTTTATTTTGTAAAGATTAAGTTTTTGTCAAGGATATATATTACTCATTACAATTTAATCTCTACATTTTCTACTTTTAGCTATTTTACTCATTCATTAAATCAGCAAACATTAACAACTACTATGTGCTCCACACTATGTGAGGAATAAATCACACAAGGGACAGACAGCTTCTGCTCTTTGGTATAATACAGTGAGAGAAGAAAGACAGTAAAATCAATAGTTGCAACATAAAGCACCTTTCTGAATAAAGCAAGGACTAATAAACTGTGTATAAGATAGTCAAGGAAGGCTTCCTGGAGGAGTCTTCCAACAGAGAAGAGAGGATCTTTCAGGCAGGAACTATAGGAACAAAGCTACAGAGACATGAAATGCATGTCTCTGAGACATGAGTAGGTTAGGAGGACCATAGCATAGGTTATGTGGGAAAATGGCAGATGACACTGGAAAGACACTAAGGTTTTACATCACCAATGACCTTAATGGTCCTGTTAAGGAAATTGTACCATAATTTGATTGACCGCTAATAAAAAATACGGATCTTCATCTTGTGGTTTTCTGGAATGACAACTGTAATTGGTCGTAGGTTTTTTTTTTTTTTCTTTTGGAGGGGCTGGCTCTTTATTTCAAAAAGAAATTTGTCAATTTTCAGTATCAAAACAGTTGCATTATTGGTTTCTCTTTCTCCCAATCTGCCCCCAAAAGAGACCACACCAAGGAGGGTACATTTTAAGCCAATAAGCTGCAGGATGCACACCTAACAGACCTCACAGAAACTTCATCAAAAAAGAGGGAACCTGGGTGGGGAAAGAAATTGTAAAAGATCAGCATACTGCCAGCCCAGACAGCAGAGAGCATGCACAGCCAGATGGGGTGGCCGGCCAGTGCTCTGCAACCCCAAAGAAGCAAAGTTTCAAAATAATATAAAATTTAAAAAAAGTTTTGTAAATAAGCTATTCAAGATTTCTCCAGCACTGGCTGATACAAAGCATGAAATGGCACTTTTAAGAGTCAGCAGCTTCAGACCCAGAAAAGAGTGATGAGATGTTTCCTATGGCTAAATCAGTGACAAAAAATGTAATTTTCTTTACTATCCTCTTTTAAAGGGAGGCAGGAGAGTACATCAGTGGTCACCTCAACATAAGGCGCACATGATCCATTCTGTAGCCGTTGGGGAGGGGGTAGAGAAAAGAGGGGACAAAGTTTTGGTCTCAGACAGAGGTCTCACCATATTAATTTGGTCACTTTTGATGAGGAAAAAAAAAATAATAAACTTGCCCTAAGATACCTTAAAGCTGAAAACCTGAACAGTACTTTTTTTTTTTTTTTTAGTCTAACTCTTGGAATCACCTTTCTGGTTTGGCTGGTGCTTTGTATAGAGCAATGAGGTTTCCCACAATGGAGTCTTTTCCTGGACTATGTTTGGTTCTCAGTGAGGCAGGCCCATACCTCTTTCCCTCCTATATGGAGAGAGCAATATGTATTAAGCTGAAAAGTTACCTTCCAAAAAGGAGAAAGGGATTAGACTGCTGCTTCAGAGCTGCGGAATTATTTGCAACGTTTTACAAACGACTGTTACAACAACAAAAAGAAGGGTAAATACAAAATGTACACATCACAACATGCTTTTAAAGACACTTGCATTGTGCTCACATTCCCTCAAATGTTGTTCCCAAAGGTGCTTAGCCCCCATCCCAGCTGCAATCTCTGGGAGAGGCAGAGGCAGTTTGGTGAAAAAGACATAGGGCCAGGGATGGGTGGGTGGGTGTGTGGGCGTATGGCGAGAGGAGAAAGCAGCCTTCCAGTTAAAGATCAGCCCTCAGTTTAAACATCAGCTTCAGGCAGGCTGGCCTCAGGTGGAGTCGGGGTGAAAGGGAGGAGCAGCGGCAGGGCAGGACCAATCCAGCATTCTTTGTGTAGAGGTGCTCCTCTTTGGTGCATTTCAGTTTATCTTCCAAATCATCAGTTGTCTTTTCCAGCTTGGTTACTGATCTCTCAGCAAAGTCAACACGGGTCTCTGCCTCCTTAAGTTTATCAGTTAAGAATCTCTCTCTCTCTCTCTCTCTCTCTTTTTCTTTAGTTGATTTTTATTAAGATGTATTCACATACCATGCAGTCATACAAAGCGTACATTCAGTTGTTCACAGTACCATTATATAGTTGTGCGTTCATCACCAAAATTAATTTTTGAACATTTTCATTACGACACACATAAAAATAATAAGAGTAAAAATTAAAGTGAAAAAGAACAATTAAAATAAAAAAGAATACTGGGTGCCTTTTTTTTTTGGCCCCCATTTTTCTACTCATTCATCCATCCATACACTTGACCAAGGGGAGTGTGATCCACATGGCTTTCCCAATCACACTGTCACCCCTCATAGGCTACATTTTTATATAATTGTCTTCAAGATTCATGGATTCTGGGTTGCAATTTGATACTTTCAGGTATTTACTGCTAGCTACTTCAATTCATTATAACCTAAAAAGGGTTGTCTATGTTGTGCATAAGAGTGCCCACCCGACTGACCTCTCAGCTCCTTGTGAAATCTCTCAGCCACTGAAACATTTCATTTCCTTTCACATCCTCCTTTTGGTCAAGAAGATGTTCTCCATCCCACCATGCTGGGTCTAGATTCCTCCCTGGGAGTCACAGAATCTTTATCTCTTCTTCATATTTGTCTTCTTTTTGAGAGTACTTTTCTTCAGCAGCACTCAGACACTTCAGGTTCTGGTCCATCAGTCTGATCTGCTCATCCATCTCTCGGCAATGGACTCTACCAGCTCAGCTCCTTCCTCAGTGCATTCCAAGTCCCCTTCAATAATCACCAACTTATGAGCCACCTCCTTGTACTTCCAATCTGCCTCTTCTGCAAGGTATTTAGCTTCTTTGAGTTGGATTTCCTGGAGTTCCATCTTTTCTTCATCTTTCAAAGCCCGGTTTTCAATAACCTTCATACCTCTCTCTCTCTCATCAGCAGCTTTCTCCGCTTCCTCCAGTTTTTGCAGGGCAGCGGCCAGACGCTCCTGAGAGCAGTCCAGCTCCTCTTCAACCAGCTGGATCCGACAGTTCAAGAAGGCCACCTCAGCCTCAGCTTCTTCCCGTGCCCGCCTTTCTCCTTCCACTTCCTGCTGGAGGCGCTTGGCTCTCTCAGCATCATCTGCCTGCTGCTGTATAACCTGGATCTTGCGCTTCACTGCCTCGATGGTGGTAATCCCGGCCATGGTGCCCACCCAACAATCGCTCGCACTCAGGTTCCTGCCTTCTCCGCTGGGCTTTGCAGCCGCTTCTCACCCTTACTTCCCGGTGGTAGGTTTTTAATCCTCCTCCCCATTGCCCACAGCACTAAGACACTGATTTAGCATACAGTGAATGTGCAACCTCCTCTTGGGTTTTCTGTTTTCCTTTTTATCTTGTATTTCACAATCTGGAATCTCTACAGTTTCATGTAGTCTATTGTCCTTAACTTTAAAGAAACAGCTTTATTTTAAAGCGGGTTTCTAAAATTTTTTTTTTTTTTTTTTTTTGCTTAACTTCTTCCTCATTCCCAGCTCTTCATCAAAGAAAAAACATGTTTATAGTAACACAGCAACAGCACAAGATACTATTGTATATCCCTGTATTTCTCAATCCTATAGTATAGTTTTATATTCAATATTGATTTATGAAATAACTTTAGTTTTATACAACCACACTATACTTCCACCAAACTATTGGACTACTGGGTTGAATTAGGCACTAAAAATAGTTCTGGGTGTTTAGTTTACATATTCAACCACCAATATAAGCCTTGTATACATTATCCAAGTCAATAATTTCCAGAAAGGAGTGAAGTTCATGACCCAAGTTATAAGACATTGAGAACAACTAATTTAAAATTAATTTAAAACAACATCCTAAAGAAAATATTATGTGGTGTCCTAATATACTCAGATAAGTAAAAACTGATAGTTTAGTATGTATTACCAGAAATAAGTTATTAAAAATACACTTGTGTAAACAATAAGAATATAACATCATATAACAAGCAAAATGCCTTACATTTGCTATGTTTGACTGTCATTTTACAACTGTTTAATGAAATAAGAAATAAGATTATAAAACATTTTATTTTTAACTACAGGATATACAAACTCATTATCAAAGGAAATAGACTGCCTTGCTTAATTTAGAGGAATAAAAAATTAATCATTAAAAATATGGGTAAAACCTGTTATGCCATTTTGAAAAGGTTTTCATTAAAAAATTCAAGTCTTGTTTTCTGAAAAGAAGGTGTAATTTAAAAACCAGATATTTAAAATACAATAAACAGTATTCTAGAGTGATGGTGAATAATAATGAACAAAATCCAAAATAATCCAGAGACCTCTCTAGCCAAGTGTTTTAATATCTTCCTGTATACATTTTATCAACCCAGCTAACAGAAAACTAAGAGATATGACTTCTTTTTATTCACTTTTCTCCTTTTCTCTCTTCGACACAAGAATATAACAAACAACAAAATGTCTAAAAATATGAAGCATTTGGAGAATCAGAGGGAGTCTTAGTAAATGTAGATTAAGATGAATATTCATACTACCTTTTGTAAAAAACTCCCATTTACAAGTATGCCCTGATGTCTAGACATCATTCTTAAGGGATTAAAAATATTGATATTTTATAGATTTTCTTGTTGACATTGGTTCTTTTTTTTTGTTATTGGTTTTCCTTAAAAGTCTGGTGATCACTAATGATCCATTCATATCAACAAATGAAGGACTAAGGTGATTAACTCATTGATAAGGTTGCTGATAAGGGCTTCTCTAGAGGTGTGTGGATCTCTATTCCCCACCTACTTTGATAATCTTTTTTCCCAAAATGAGATGTAATTGTGAGCTCTGTAATTATGGGCAAGGTATGCTGACTAACAGCTTCACTTCAGGATCTTTAAATTGGAAACATTTCCCCTTTCGGTGTCTTCTCAAACAACAGGAAAAAAAAAAGACAAAAAGAGGAAAGCTTTATAAATCTGCAACTTGCCTCCAACCAGATCATTCCACTCCAATGGAAATTAGTCCTTTGGTTTTGTTTCAGTCAACAGCACCACTATTGGAGAGGGAAGGGGAGAACAAGTCCTGAGACATTTCTTCAAATAATAATTTCTATTCTAACACCAGCTCATTCTTTACAGACCACCAGAGCATGAAACTTCTCCAAGTTTCTTCTAATTCTTCTAATGCAGCTTTCGCCTGGATTTGCCCACCAATATGAACCCATTTGCTCCCTTCCAGGAATCTGTGAAAAACCGTATGGTCTGCTAATGTCTCCCATTAGGAAAGTAATGGGAAAAAAATATATATATATCATTCTTTATTGTCATTGAATTCTGGGAAAGAAACGAAGATAAATACATACCTTTAATTTGCTTTCTTGAACTAGAAGTTTCCAACTATGCATAAATAGGTCCTTTCTTACACACCACCCAAGTGAAGAAATAGAACTTTACCACCTACCCCAGAAGACCTTTCCAAGAGCCAAATTGTCACCATAACCAATCCCTCCCCAGTATTACCCTGACCTATAGAATTCACTATTGTGTTTTCTTAGTTTTATCACCCAAATATGTACCCCTAGATACTACAGAGTGCCCATTAAAAAAAAATGTGAGATATCTTAAGTCATTCTTCATCTATAGGTTTCCCTTTCATTTCCCTTTTCTTTACAATTTATCTGTTGAAGAACTTGGAGTATTTCAATTTAAGTTTCAGTTTGGATTTTGCTGATTGCATACTCATGGTGCAATTAAAAATGTTCCTAGTTTTTCAGTCTTTCCACCTATTGGCCACTGGATCCAAAGAATGGATCAGACTTAGGTTCATCTCTTTGGCAAAACCAAAGGGAGTAAATGGTGCCTCACTCTTTCCCTCTTCTTTTTCCCTCACGTTAGTAGCAACTTATGTTTAATGTCCATTTCTACTAATTTCTTGGGGTTACAAAATGGTGGTATCTCTCATTTCTTTTTTTTATTAGTTGGAATATGCTTATAAAGAAACACTTCTTTTTTACTATTGGTTACTCAGCAGTACAGTTCATACAGGAAAGGTAGAAAAAATGTTTAATTCTTTTCCTTTATTTACCAGTTTTCAAGATAAGAAATTGGGTCCCTATCACCACTGGAAGGGGGCTCTTCTTTTTAAAATACCATTATTTAATACCATTTTGAATCATTATGAATTGATTTAAGCACATTTAATGGGTTTCAATGATTACTGAAGCACAAATTGTCCCATATTTGGCCAATGGAAGCCTCTTCAAGTTGTCTCCTGAACCCTTTTGACATGTCCCTAGTTTTTTAATAGTTTCCTTGTTAAATGTTATGACAAATATTCTAGGCTCATCTAGAACACTTTCTGACCAGACCTGGAATCAGCCATTTCTCCAAGAAATCCTGGTTTCTTTTAGTGAGTAAAGGTCTTTTAAGACCATAATTTGGGCACTACGGATGTAAACTGTTACTGGATTGCTTATCATTTCTAAGTTTTTCAGTGGACAAAGCTAGGAAATTTGTGATTATATGTATGTCTGTTTCATAAGTTCACACTGACACTTCCAATTCAAGCTGAAGACTACAGAGCTTTTACTTAACATTTTTTCTATTAGCATCCACTCCTTTCTTAAACACCAAGAATCCTGGAAACAAGGGATGACAGAATTAGAATACCATATAAAGACTCATTTGTTTTATCACTTATCACACATCTATCTCAGAAAAACAATAGTAATACTATTACCAATATAATTTCTGATAACATTAAAAAATTGTTTTGCATATGCTTTCTCCTTTCTCAACCCTTCCCCTTTTATTTTATAGTTACTTATAGCTGTCAGAGCATAAAGCCATTACATAGTAAGCTTTCTCCCTAAATTCTTTAGTTTTTGTTCTATTTAATGTTTACCAACAGTCCTTATGTTGATGTCTCCCTAGTCACTTTCACTGTCTGAAGCTCATTTTCTAGGAGATTCTTCAAGTAAGTGCTCAAAGGAACAATATTCCCTGAATTCTTGTCCACTGAGAACAGTTTGTGTCCTTTACAACACTTGAAAATCAGCTTTACTGTATATAAAATCCTTGGTTCATACCTTCTTTCCTTGAGTATTTTAAATATGCTACTCCATTCTCTTCTGACATGAAGCGCTATCAAAAACTGTGATGGAATATAATTTTCTTTCTTTATAAGTCACATGTTTCTTTTTTTTTCTACATAACCAAGGCCGCCGCCTTCTTTTTTAAAGTCCAGTAATTTTACCAAAATGCATCTTAGTATTGGTTATCTGAACCAATATTCACAGGTATAAGGCATAATCTTTCATTATAGAGTTTCAAATATTATTATTTCAGGGAAGTTTCCTTTAATTATAGTTTTAGTATTTCTTTTGTTTCCTTGCTTTAATTTTCTTTTTCGGAAATCCCCATTATCTTTGTTGCCTATCTTTTTTATTTGTTACTTTCTCCTGAATCCTTTTCATCTTTGTTTTCCATTTTTAAAATATTCCTCTTTTTTCTATTTTCTATTTCTCTTAAGGCATCATTTGCTCTTGTATTCTTTTTATGTTCGACTTCATTCCCAAATCGATTTTTTCTTTTACTTCCATTTTTTCCCTATGTCTGTTACCTTATTTCTGAATTTCTGTAATTGATATATGCTGTTCATTCATATCTTTTCTTAATGTCTTGTAGTTCATTGTGAAATAGATTACAGTTTTGTGTGTACATTTTTATTGCATGCTTTTACTGTCTTTAGGAATGTTAATTCATTCCTTTCCCCCCCATAATAACTTTGTTTGCAATCTGACCTTGATACTTTTCTGTTGCTCATTTCTACATAAATTTAAGTTTTCTGAACTTTTAGAATGAGGAGGGTTTCAGGAAAGCTTTAACCTTATCAAGCTCCCTCTTCTGCTCTTCTGGGGGAGTTAAAAAATATGATGGCTTGCTTTCTTAGATTTTCTGACTCCGTAACCCTCCCCCACTTTCATCTATGTCTTCTCTTTTCTCATCTCTAATGTCCCTTTCCTGATCAAATTATTCCCCTCCCAGAAGCTTCTCCTTAGGGTAGGCTCTGCTTTAGCATGGACTCTAGGTAAGTCAGTTTTGAGAGTACATACAAGCCAGACTGCTCTGGCTGGCCCCTTTGGTGTTTCTTATAGTTGGCCCTTTACCCAGTCAATCAATATTGGAGAGGATAAAACCCCTCAATTTCACCTACTGCTATCAAACTGGCCAGCAGCTTTTTTCAATGGTTATTTTGGTGTTCTCCTGCTCTCATGTCTTTCAGACATTGCCCTACTGCTTCTTCCTTCTTCCTCACACTGAATCTAATACCATTGAAATCTACAGGCTGTCGGTAGTTTGTCCCCACCTACTTGTAATTTTGGGGTCCATGGAGTTACTCAGTCACATGGTTTTGTTGTAAATGTTCTACAATTTTTAACTTTGGTATCTATTGCTAATTCTGTTTTTATCTGAAGATTCAGCGAGATTGAGAAATTATGCTGCTGCCACTATTGCTTCCATCTTCCCAGAATCCATCCCTCCCTCCAGTATCTTCCTCCCAGGACTAGCTTTTAAACCATTGTGGCTGACTTGGGCATTACTATCTTTTAAGTCCTGCTTGAGAAAACTGCTGATAACATTTATAACATTTCTTTTTTTAAATTAACTACAAGAAACAAAAAATTTTTGAAAGACATCATTTTGATGGGCCACCTTTTAAAGTTTAGGTCCAGTGGAATTTAAAAATAATCCTACATCCAGTTTCTATCTACATGGAAGTTTTCACAGAACCTATCCTTAGTGTCTGTGTCATGAAATTGCCTTAAAGAGCTTATTTTTGTTCTTTAGTAACCAAATTTCTCAGAATGGAAAGAATCCAAGATATTTTCACCAAACTAAATCCTATGCCAGATAGTAGAGCATAAATATATTACTAAAACATTTATGTATTACGGAGTCATTCAGAATAAAAATCTTTTTTTTTTTTTTTAACTTTAGGTATAAAGTGACTGATGCATGGCAGATATTCAAATGTTTGCTGAATGAAGGATCCAGGAATAGCCAAAGTTAGTTGTACTAGTTGCAATATACTAGTACTAATGCTCCAAATAAAGATGTTTGCTTTTAGAAATTTTTTGTAAACTTTTCCTCATATACCAAATTTGATTGGAATCCAACAACAAAGAATCCTGTCCAGAAGTTTAACCCTACCTTCATGCTTAACATCTTTTTAAAAAGGATTAAACCATAATTTAAAAGACAAGACACATGTTTGCTAGGTTATTTTCTCTCACTAGTATTAGAATGCCACTCATCACAGTTAATTCAATTAGCTGTACAAATTTTGAAACTGATTTGTGTGTAAAATATACAATGAAGACATCTACCAAATTCATTAAATGTGACACTTAAGTTCACTCAAAAATTAGTTTACCTAATAAACTGCTCTCTATTCTCTTTCCTTAGTTCCCATAATGAAATACATTTTGGAACATATACATAAACGTTGCTCCAGGGTCTTTATGTATCAAATATTATTATAATTACTAGTGGTAATTATTAGCAATCCGTTTCTCTACCTCTCATTTTCTCTCTCTCCCTCGAGCACACATGCGATTTATGAAGCCTCCAAATAACCCCCCGTTCAAATGTTGTTTTTGTTTTTTGGTTTGTCTTGACACTAGGAATTGACATTGTCTTAGGGACAACAGAAAAAGTAACAAAAGGCATCATAAATATGAACAACCAGCCACGTCAGAAAGTGCAGGGTTGGGGTGGGATGCAGCTCTTGATAAGGGAGAGTAAACAAGGTGCTTCGACTGCGGAGGCGCTTGTTCTTGTTTTGGTTGTCATTGTTTCACATGGGTCTGTTGTTTTCAGCAGGGGTTGGTGGGGGACATAAGGTGATATCCACAATAGGGTCGAAAACTCTATAAAGGAAAGGACAACCTGAATCTCCCCGGAGAGGAAAGGGGGGTACAGTCATTAAAAGCGTTCCTTCCCAGGACTTAATTTCGGAGTCGCGGGAAGGCCCTGCGCTGGCAGGAGAGCTGTGAGAGCTGTCAGACCTGCAGTGAATCCCGCGGCTCTGCCCTCAAAAACGCAGCCCGCTTCTTCACCCCCATTTAGATAATCCCGGCGTCCTCAAATCTTCCGTCCCCGCCCCCTCGCCACTCATCTAGCAGACGGCAGGCAAAAAGAAGAGGCTGGAAAGCTCCAACCCACGGTGGAAAGGGCCGAGGAGCCCCGGGTCACCGGCCTTCCAAGCAGCTGTCCCTCGCTCACCCACCTGATGTTCTTTCACCACTTCACTGAGGCAGGGATACCGCTCCGAGATCCATCGGTAAAACTTGGGGACTCCCATTTTGGACCGTCAACACCAATTCCGGTCAGGGCCAAACCGAAACCAAACGACCCGCCGGCCCCTACGCTGCCGCCTCCGGCCGTCGCTCCGCGGATGACAACACTCGACCGGCCAGACCACAGAGAGCGCCGCCGGAGCCTAGAGAGGCAGGATTCGAAGCCACCTCCCAGGGGCGGGGCCAAACTGCGCTTTAACTCGCGTCCACAGGGCTCGGTTTTGCTCGCTAATGGGTTACACTTGAGGACCCTAAAGGATTTTTTCAATGGGTGTGTTAAACTTAGTTCTGAAAATGCCAGTAGATAGAGCTGGGCTCCATAAGTGGATTTGAAATTGATATGAAAACCTCAAGAGACTGCTGAAACACTGATTTTTGTCCTTCCTTGTATTTTTCAGTACAGGTTTGGAAACTTCTGGCGATTTGGTATAGACTGTTTTGTTTTGTCTATCAAGGGGGAGTTATTTTCTTCCCTTGTAGGAATGTAAACCTACAGACTTGGTTCCTCACTCCCATCACCTCCCTTAACGCTTAACATTACCTCGATTGGAAATTATGTTTCTTTTTCACATTCACGCCTTTTGATTTATCACGTTTTTCCCTTACCACACTTCCAACTGTACAAAAAAGCACAGTTCTATTAAGTGAACCTAAGTGAAATTATCTTGGTTCTAAATTTAACTTCATTACCTGCAATTATTATTATTTTAAATATTATGCAAGAAAACACATAAAAAACTTAATCACATTTTAAAAATCTCGTGAAATTTAAGATTCTGCTATCTTCCATGACCACTGGATTTTGCATTATGGTACACTTTCAGTATGACAGTACCTTTAAAATTACATACTTGTTTAGTTCTCATATTTACATTACTAGGTGTGCCAGTTTGAATGTATTATGTCCCCCAGAATGCCATTATCTTTGATGCAATCTTGCGTGGGCAGATGTATTTAGTGTTGATTAGAGTGGAATCCTTTGAGTGTTTCTAGGAGATGTGAATCAACTGTGAGTGAATGTTTGATTGGATAATTTCCATGGAGGTGTTACGTCACCCATTGGGGGTGGGTGTTGATTGGATCACTGGAATACTTTAAAAAGAGCCACACAGGCCCAGAGTCTTGCTACAGCCAAGAGGGACACTTTGAAGAACACATAGAAGCTGAGAGAGTAGGTGCAGATGAGAGACAGTTTGAAGATGGCCATTGAAAGCAGACTCTTGCTCCAGAGAAGCTAAGAGAGGACAAATGCTCCAAGAGCAATTGAGAGTGACATTTTCAAGAGGAGCTGCGGCCTAGAGAGGAACGTCCTGGGAGAAAGCAGAACTTGGAGCAGACACCAGCTACATGCCTTCCCAGCTAATAGACGTTTTCTGGACACCACTGGCCATCCTCCAGTGCAGGTACCCAATTGTTGATGCATTACCTTAGACACTTTATGGCCTTAAGACTGTAACTGTGTAACCAAATAAACCCCCTTTATAAAAGCCAATCAGTCTCTGGTATTTTGCATCCCGGCAGCAGCATTAGCAAACCAGAACACTAGGCTTATCATGTTTTCTTCCCCATCACACTTTCAACCATACAAAAAACCAGAGTTTTATCAAGTGACCTTAACTGATGTGCCATTTATGCTTGTATCTCTTGTTCTTACTAGACTGTCAGTTCTTGGAGGACAGAAGAGGTGGCTCTGTACAAATCTAGCAAAATGCTTTGCACAGCGTATTTATTTAATACTGTACTGTATAAATGTTTTGTTGTTGTTCAAGTGAATCCTTATCCTACCTAGTACTTTTATAAGGAAACCAATGAAAGTTGTAAAATGAAATTAGGCTGGCTTGTTTCTTACACATACAGTTTTAGACTGTAAGAATAAATGATGTTTTGCTCTAGTTAGAATACACAGTATGTATTAAGCAGTTTATTTCTTAATAACAAAACATATTACTTTAAATATTATTACATTCAGGGAGAAATAATATTAGTTGCTCTGAGAACACAGAGAAACTTTTGTTGTACTTTGGAATTAAATAGATATAACCACAGATTAAAACCAAATGTATTACTTTTAGATTCCTAACACGTTTTTAAAATAATTTAATTTCACATATATGGAGTCCAACCAAGGTACATTTGGCATAGTAAATTTTCATCAGTAGCTTCTTGTATAAGGTAATGCACATGTCCTTCAATAGATAATGGCAGCCCTGTCACTCTATTTCGGGTCTTGATTACACCTTGTAGTCGCTGCTCAATGTCAAGAACATGGGTCTTGGCCTAAAAAGAAGAAACAGAAGATTAGAAGGGCTACAGACCCAATAACATATGGATGTTGAAAAGTAAAAAGAAATTACTACCTTTCTTGTTTAATAAGTGCTAATGACTTTTTACTGATCATTACCCATTTTGTAGGAGCAAATGCAGAAATGAGAGAAGAAATTAAACAAATACAGTAACTTGAGACACTGATTTCAAGGCTAATAATGTTGATCCAATATCAATTGCTTAGACATTTTTCTGGAATACATGAAATACCAGGAATCCCTTCTATAATTATAGAAAAATAATAATTTAAAAAATCTGATTTGAAAGTACTTAGGATTTAAATATTTGAATGGCTGTTCTAATAATAGCAACAGTATTCTAATGCCTAATATTGAAATTATGCTAGTGTAAGTTAATGAGAGTTCTAAGTGAGTTACTTAGAACTCTACGTATTTCTCTCTTCTCAGGAAAGCATTTCAGAATGCAAGAGTGAGAGTGATGTTATAAGAAAAATAATCCTCAATTTATTCTATTTATTAAAAATGGCTGTCTGAAAACTTTGAGACTTCAAAGAAAATTAATAATGAGTGGATTGTTACATCTATCCAAGAAATGAACTAGATTTCAGGATAATCACTGTTTAGTCACTGACAGTATTTAGAAACAATTCTCATTTATAGAGATATACAGTATAGGCTTGTATCAAGCTACACCTTCCACTAACCTTTTCATTCACAACTTCTCCAGTTTCATTCAGTGGTGCTTTGGAATTCCCTTTCACTGGTTTACTCCACTCCACAAGTGGATCATGTAGAAAAGTCTTTAAGACACTAAAATTAAAACAAATATTATTACAATAATAATGTTACCTTTGTAAAGAAAAATCTTGCTAAATTCAACAGTTAAGAGTAAGTGACAGAGAAAAGCAAATGATAATACTGTTAAAAGTATTATCTTTTCAGTAAGATGTGAAATCATTTTGGGATGAGGGAAGAACAAAGAAAGGGTAGGAAAGAAGCAAGATAGAAGAAGGTCAGAGGTGTTTTGTGGAGAGTAGCGTAAGATGAATTAAATGTGCCTTCTAAAAGCTTAGTGTAAATAGGTAAATGAATATTTCTTGAATGAATGCATTTTATCCACTGCTATGTCTTCAATGACCATATAATTCCTACAGTTGCCATAGTGACCCAGTCCATATCTTTCTTCTGTGCTCTAGATGTAAAATCCAAGTACCTATGGGAAATGCACATTTGGATGACTTGCAGGCACTGCAAACCCAATATACCCAAAAGAAAACTCATTACTTTTCACCAAACTTATTTCTCCTGTATTCCCCAAATCAGTAAAGAACAATATCACTGACCCATTTTTCTAGGACAAAAATCTAGGAATCATCCTTACCCCCTCTTCATCTAACAACCAATTTCACCTCCTATATCCCTTCTCTCACTTCGGAAAACAGTTTGGAAGTTCTTCAACATGTTAAACAACGAATTACCATATGACCCAGCAATTCCACCCCTAGGGATATACTCAAGAGAACTGAAAATATTTATCTACACAAAAACTTGTACACTAATGTTCATTGCAGGATTATTCATAATAGCCAAGAACTGGAAACAACCTAAATGTCCATGAAGTGATGAACAGATAAAATGTGGTATTTACATACAATGGAATATTATTCAGCCATAAGAAGGAAAGAAGCATTAATACATGCTACAACAATGGGTGAACCTTGAAAACATTAATGCCAAATGAAAAAAGTGAAATACCATATGGTATATGATTTCATTTATATGAAATGTCCAGAATAGGTGAATCCACAGAGACAAAAAGTAGAATAGTGGTTGCCAAAAGCTGGGATGAGGGGAGAATGGGAGTATATGCTAATGGGTATGGGGTTTCTATTTGGGGTGATAAAAATGTTTTAAAATTAGATACAATGGTGAGTTGCACAACTGTGCAATATTTTAAAAAAAACAATGAATTTAACAGTTTAAAGGGTGAATTTTATGATATGGTAACTCAGTAAAGCTATTATTAAAAAAATCTACCTCATGGCCAATACAAAGTAGTCTATATAAAGCAAACATATTTAGGAACGAATAATTACATTCAAAATTACTGTTAAATTATTTACAGAGTACAGATGACTACCTCATTAAAGGCTCTCTCTGATCGCGCATCAGTCTCATTGTAACTTCACAAGCTCTTCGAAAAAGACCTTCTGTTCCCATAGGACCCATTCCATTAACCATATTATGAGTCAGGCGAAATGGCACAATTTCTGGAACTTCAAAGGTTTCACCCTTTAAAACAATGCATTTTATTAAAAAGTAACCTCATTCAGATTTTAAAATCTTTAAGAATTTAGGATTTCATGTCTAAACTGTCTTAGGAAAGGGTACAAATACTCCTTAAAATCTTTGAACTTCTAATTACATTAGAGGCCTATATCATGAAAGCAGTATGACTCGGCCTTTGTTTTTGGGGAACTGAAACTACAACCCTTTAGATAAGACCTAGGGCATGGAATCACCTTTCACTGGATTCAGTATGGTGAAGAGTATTACAGGGAAATTTTAATGCATTCAATATTTAATCTCATATTAACTTTTTTAATGTCTTTCTTGAATAATACAGAAAACAAATACTCTCATATTTTTCCACTTAGGTCTTTTACTTTAAAACAAGAGTGGAAAAGAAACAGCCAATGTCAGACTGCTCACACCCCTCAATAGGACATGAAACATGTTATATAATGAAGTCCAGTTGTTCATTTATTGTCTACCATTCTCTAATCTCTTTTCTTAGGGTCCTTTCATTCCTCCAATCAGTCTTCCTAAATTCCTTTCTTGTATGATTCAACCTAAATGAGTGGTTTATCTCTGATTTGTTTTCAACTGGGTATGGAATATTTCTTGATTACCTATAACAGCAGAAAGCAATCCACAGAGAATGGAGGTGAAGAAAATACTGGGTTAACCTACCAGCCTACCTTGGAAAATTGGAGGGGGCCTTAAAGAAGACTTCAATCTCCACAATTTATTCCCAGGTTCTACTCCAAACATACAGAATCTGAATCTCCTGCAGTGTTTCCTAGGTATTCAGGTGTTCTTAAAACTCTTGGATTATTCTGAACCCATTATATTAAACTACCTAGGCTCTGTAAAACTGAGTCTTAGTAAAATGAACTGATCTATCTATGTTTACAAAACTAACAACTACTTAAGTTAGAACTTGAACCCAAACCTCTAAATTTCAAGTTCTTCTGGGTTCTTCCATCCTAAATTGCTTTACTGAGGGCTATGGAAATCCACTGATCAAAACCAGTCAAGAAATTGTCAATGTAAGACTTATGACTATATGTACTATCATTAAGGTATGTCTAGAAAGAACAGTTGCTAAGGAAATAAAATCAAGAAAAGATCTACAATTAATTAGGGTAAGTCACATTACATACCTTATTGAAGAGACAGTTGAAGTCCACATGTACACATTCACCAGTGAAAGAATCAAAGAGAATGTTTTCACCATGACGATCTCCAAGCCCCAAGATATAACCAACCATTGACATTACTGCTGTCGAACGGCAGTAGGCTGATCTGCTGCTGTACCTAAAGGAATCATACTGCCTATCAAATATCTTTATGCCATATGAGGCAATCTCAATGAAAATATTAAAAATAAAAATCCAACCATTACAGTGTATTATATTCTTGGTAAATTACCATGACGTTGGATCAGGAAATGTTCTCAGAAACCATTCATGAAAAACAGGAGGATGCCTGGGCAGGAGAAATTCTCGAAATACTTTGAGTTTTTCAGACAAAGCTGCTGCCTTTGGAAGCATACACTGGCGAAGTTCCTTTCCTGTCATGTATACTCCTGCAAGTAATTCTCATTAATTGTACAATTCAAATGAGAAAAGAAGCAAAGTTTTTTGTTAAAATAGGACAAGAATGGTCTATTTTTATTCAAAATGTTATTCAAAAGAAGAATAAATGGAAAATTTTCAATTATAGGTAGGAAAAATTATCATCTGCTACTATAATAATATAAGCTAAACATAATATCTTCCTTTGATACTTATGCAAAGTGAAATCTCATATCTGAAACTTAATGTTAACTAAATCCGGTGTTGCAGAATCACATAACTCCAAAAGATACCACTCAGAATATAAATACAATGTGATCAGCGGCCCTGAGAATTGTGAAAATACTGAGCCCTCACTAAAATTATACTGAACTCTCATTTAATCAGCATGTAGTAGTACAGTTCCAACCTGAATCATTACTAAGAAACCCACATTGTTGCTCTGAAATATTCACTGGGCATAAAGGGTACCCTATAACATTTATAGTATCCCTGATTTTTAAGGTAATCCTGTAGAATTCATATCATCCAAATCAAATGATGGGTAAGCAGAAGAATTTTTCCATCTGATATGTTTGTGAATCTATATTAGATGGTTGATAAGACTCCAGTCTAGACAGTGCTTATTATGTCCACTTGGTTTGGTGCTTTTTGTACCCAAGGCCCGGCCAAAAGTTTTATGGGCAGCTTGGGATTTGAGGTTTTTAGCTTCAAATGTTGCATTGTTCAACTGAGTTCATGATAAAGTGGGAAATACTTGTTTAAAAACCCAATACAATAATTAAAACTTAAACAGCGTTTCATCCTTATAAATAAATCAGTTAACAGCAAGTTCTTTGAAATCAAACTGATATGTGTTTGAGTATCAGCTCTACAAAATATTATCTATTTGAACTTGGATAAGTTACTTAACTTCCCCAGCACTGTCCATAAAATGAGGATAAAAAGATTTGTTAACAATATTAAATAAATAATGTATATTACATACTTAGCACAGTACCCATAATATAGTAACTAAATGTTACTTATTTTATACTTCACTTTGGTAATTTTTTCTATTTATTTTTAATGTATCATATATATTTTTAAAACTCTATTTTGAAATAATTTTAGACTTACAAAAAGTTGCATAAATAATACAAAGAGTTCTTGCATATTCCTCACCTACCTTTCCCTAGTATTAATTTCTTATATAACCGTAGTACAATAATCTAAACCAGAAAATTAACACTTTTACAATATTATTAACTAACCTTCAGACCTTATTCAAATTTCACCAATTGTCCCACTAACATCCTTTTTCCAGTCCAGGATCCAATCCAGGATCCCACATTGTGTTCAGTTGTCATGTCTTCTTAATGTCCTCAAATGTGATAAATTCCATAGTCTTTCATAATCTTGACATTTTTGAAGGGTTCTGGCCAGTTATATTATTGTTTCTCTATGATAAAATTACTATTATTTCCCACTTTGCAATTAATAAGTATCTGTAGGGAGATACGCTGTGATTCTGCCAATAATCTGCTTTTCATCATACTTTTACCCTCTAATTTTAGCACCCATTGATAATTACTGCCTTTGACAATAATTACTGAGTTGTTTAGCAGCTGGTGATTTTCATTTTCCATTATTATTTCTATACTTATTCACTGCAATTCTACTCTAAAAAAAATTTGTTCCTTCTTCCCCATTTATTTATTCAAGTAGTTATTTATATCCATATGAATTCATGTATGTTTATTTTATTCCATGAGCTATAAACCATTACTATCATTTATTTTTTTGCTCAAATTATTCCAGATTTGGCCAGTGGGAGCCTCTTCAAGCAGGCTCATATGTCCTTTCAACTTGCCTATAATTATACAAGCACTCCTTACTTTCTAAAGGCACCACAGGACATTCTAGGCTCATCTTATATTTTCCCTTTCCAAGACCTAGAATCAACCGTTTCTCCAAGAACCCCTGGTTCCTTTTATTGGACAATGAGCAGTACGTGCGCTCACTGCTAATGGTGTGTCATTGCTTTAGGGCCTCTCAGCGGACAGAGCTAGAAAATAATTGTGTGTGTATACTATATGCACATACACACACTCATTTACAACCATTTCTATATCTATTCATCTGTATACATATTTTAAACAAACATTAGTTCATATTAAAATCTCTAATTTCAGTCTAACACTGTGGGTTTCATTCTAGCCCTTCCTCTTTCCTTTTCATTCTCTAACAGTGAGAAAACTGGCTCTCATTACCCACAATATACTTACTTATTTGCTAAAGCCTAGTATACGCATAAAGTAGTTTCAGAACTGCCAACCAACAGCCCTATGAAAAAGAAATTTTCATATACATTTTTGTAAGCTACCTCAAATCCTTTTTGGATGAAGATAGGGAAGGATTTGAAACACAAGGAAGAAAGGAAAATATTTATGTGCTTTTGTATATTCTAATAGAATCTCAATCTGACCTAGAAATTTCACTATTGCTTATACCCAAAACACACATACTAAGATACATTAACAATTATACCCATATTATAAATGTTAGTGGCTATTATACACATATTATATATTTGTATCATAAGAATTAATTTTAGTACCCTTTTCCTTATATAGTTTGGTCAGAATAGGTCTCAAGCCAGCAGTGTTGTTAACCCATTCAATGATCCCACATTCATCATTCAGTGGAATAACTGCATAGGTTCGGATATGAAGTTCTCTTCTACGAGATTCTGCATCTTTCCTTAAGCACTATAAAAAACATAAACACATAAACTTAAAAATAAAACAATTCTAAATTTGTAAATGTTATCTTAAATATATCAAAAGACTTCATTTCATAGCAAATGAATATCAATGTAGGCTTACCTGTAGTGTAGATGAGTAATTCTTCAGAATGGTAGGAAAGGAAATAGTACTGGGGCAGTAGCCCTAATTCATTTCCAAGTCCTTAAAAAGGCCTTGGGAAAGTCCTTCTTTTCCATTATGTACCATCAATGTGACAAGAATATTGTGTCAAAAATAATATAGTTGTATATTGAACAATGGCAAAATCCTGTTTTCGTTTTTTTGCTTTATAAATATTACTGACGCATTAAATCCCTATGTACAGAGACTGCTGTTTAATTTTGATTATCTCAAAGAGACAAGAACAAAAGAGTATGAACTCTATGATAGCCCTAAAATGTATTTCTTACACTTGCAGTTTAATATTACACCCTAATTTGAAAAACTATCTCCTAGAAGATCATTATCTATGATCTATGGAAAGAATAGTTGCCCATATTAACCCTGATAATATTAGATAAGGAGAAACTGTATTATGTTTAATTCTGGAATTATATGAAGTAAATAAACTAAGCACATGTCAATAAATGTAACCTGTTTAACTAAAAAACACAATCACTGACCATAAACACATTCTAAGCTTTAGGAATAAGTAGACTAAATAAATGCCTACAAAGCAGTATGGCATTACAATCTCATGTAAAGGTCAGTGTGTGGCCTCTAAGACCAACATAGTGAGACTGTAGTTTTTCACAATCAGGCTATTTTATTTGACCACATTAATGTTGGGGAACAAGTAATGCTATAACCTGATCAGCAAAAAGGCTGGTTAAGGTAAATTTATAAAGTAAAGCCAGGCTACTTGCTACTCCAATCAGAAAATACTCAGGGAGCTCTGGGAAGACAATGATAATGGTTTAATAGACAGTGATTAATGTACCAATTTACCAAATTACATTTTAAATAATAATTAAAAAATCCTTCCTGTCATATTGCCTTTGAAATGGGCTTTTATGGTGATATTAATTTTTAATTTTTTTTTAGTTAAAGTACACATAAATCATAGATGCCCTTAAAAAAAAAAAAAAAAATAAATCTGTTGCTATATCTTTTTTATGCTAAAGGCCCAGAACTTTTCCTGCTAATAACAGAAGTACCAGTGAAATGTGGGAAGTGGAGGAGAAAAAGGGCAAAAAGCTTGTAGAGAAATCATAAAGTTTCATCACGTCACACAGTATGATTTCATTTTTACCCGTGGACAGAATAGATGCCTTGTATTTATCAATGCCTGACTATGGAATAACTCAAAATTCCTAAGAATGCACATTTATAATAACCCTTAATGGGATTTTTCACAACATCTCTGGGATAGAAATCAAGCACTTACCAATAAAATTGAAAAAAAAATGCTAATGATGACTTTTAAAGAGTTGATAAAAATAGAACCTAAACTTTTTTTCTAACACCAAAAGATAAAATCTAAATAAATCTGATACAAAAAAGTATATTATAAAGATAAAAGAAAAAAATAAAGGGAAAATGAGATTAAAAAGTAATTACAGATAACTTAAAGAGTAAACAGAAAATATTTTCCCTCATTAATTTTTTTTTCTCATTATAATGAAAGTAATCTTAGTTTTTTTAATTCAGTGAAAATGAAAAGGACAATACATTTCATTTCCCCTAAGAGCCATCTGTTTGCTTACTGAAAAGCCCATATCTCACTGATAATAACTATGATAATTCCAAAATAATAGCAAACTATTTCCAAACCTTATTAATCAAGGAATTGAATTCCATTAATCTACAGTCCTTTCTTAGGTCGTCTTTTGGCTTACACATCATGATGTAGAACTTTCCATCTGATCCTTTTAAAGAGATCTTCTTTGGTTTCTGAAGAGAAGCAAGAATTTCCACCTAAAAGATGATGAGTTATATATAAATTAAGGCTGAAATTTTTTGTTTACATTTCTATATATTATAAATACTGAGTTACCTAACCTAACTAAAAGAGAAAGAACAATATAATAACCTTTATGATGTGGTAAGTTTGTTATTTCAGCAATTTCTTCCATCCTTATTATCTATGATCTATGGAAAGAATAGTTGCCCATGAATAGAGACACACTTTCATCCCTTAAGAATGGCTGTAAAGTAAAAAAGATTTCTTCATCTACAATACAAGGACTTACGCATCCAAATCCAAATGTCTGTAGTAGTAAGAATGTTTATTAATTGAAAGTAATTTGACTTTTGGAAAAAACAAACCTCTCCAAAACCAATTTTTCCTAATGAGGTGAGTAATAGGTAAATTACATTGCTTGAGTCATAAATAACGCATGACTGTAAGTAATAAGAATGATTTCATTATGTGGTTTGGTGACTGGCTTTGAAAGCAATAAACAAATGTTTTGAGCTACAGACACATTGTTGACATAAATATAGAGTTTTCAAAAGTATTTACTTAGAAGTGCTCTAGAACCATTTCTTTAAAATAGTCATGTATTTATTGCCGATTTCATACATTAAAAAAAATAAAGTCAAGTTCTTCCTAGTTGAATTTCACTGCCTCCCAAAACACAAACAAAAAATTGTATTTTGGTCTCTTTCTCTTCTCCACTGTTAGAACAAAAGAGTGTACGGAAAAGTAAAATTGTGAAAAAATAAAGATTATAATACTACTAAAACAACATAAGCATCAGAAAAATGAAAATATTAGGTTGAACATGGAGTTTTTATCATTTAATTTTCTACCATCAGTGGAAGTCTTACTTTCCTGTATTGCCAATCATTTATTTTCTTTATAAATAAAATTCATGTAGTCCAAGAAAAACACATTTTAACTTAAAATTTTTAACAACTAAAATTTAAAAACGTAGCTACAGTCATATAAAATTGAAATTTACCGTATCATCAAAGCTTGCAATATAGGCCCAATGCCCAGGAAATGGGTCATGGTTGGCATGGGTGCCTGGAATTGATGGAAGAGTAGGTATCATGACAGACTGCAAAGGAATGAGGATTTCACTAAACGTTGCTTCTTCTACCAACTTTTTAAGCATTTTAAAATGAATGCTCATGCTTAACGTAGAACTACTTCCATCAACCTGAAAAATAATGAAAAGGTAGTACATTTTAATTTCTCTATGTTTACCTTGAATTATAGAACTTTTAACTTCAACCAAAACAAAAATTTTGTTTGTAGAAAAAAAATTCTTCTACAATATCTTAATTACAAAGCTTTCTAAATATACATTACACATTATCTCATTTTAACTTTAAAATTGAAGTGGGGTCCCTTTCCCTTAATCCCAAAACATCTGCAAAGCAATAGTGTTGTGTAAACAGCATTAGGCCATGAGGTGGGGAGTGAGACTGGGCCTGTACCAGTTAAAGAAATCAAAACTTTACCGTTTAGGGGAGGCAAAGCTGCGATTGCACGCATCAGCAAAGCGTAATCCTTTTAACAATAACTGCTCCAGGTCCAAGTGAAACTTTTTATAACCCTTTAATAATCAATAGCTGCTCCAGTCCCAAGTGAAACTCTTTGTGAAATTGTTTTTGTGAAATTGTTTTGTATGATCAATAACTGCTCCAGTTCCAAGTGAAACTCTTTGTGTAATTGTTTTTTGTGATCAAGAGCTAAACTGCCAACTCTGCTTCTGTTAGAATAGCTTGCTTGCTTGCGTTTCTAGGATACGGCTTCTGCCTATATAAGGCACCAGTGCACACAGGTGGGGGCTGTTTGCTGAACTCTCTGCGTGGAGTGAGAGGCAGCAGCCGCCTGCTGGCTGGCTAATAAAAGGCTCTTTAAATTCCGTTTGGCTGTCTCGTACTTTAACTCGCGGGCACCGTAACAAAAATGAGATAATTTCTGCTCATCAATAATAGTACCTACATTAATGACTAGAGGGTATAATAGAGGTCAACAATCTGTTATCAGACATTACAAAATGAAGAGCTCTGAAAATAAAACTTTTTTTGCACCAAACCTCATTTGGCAGCAAAATCACATCTGAACTGACACATAAATTATTTACTTATTCCAATTAGTGTGAGGATTAATATTTTTTTCTCCATTTCCCTGGTAGAGATTTTAGGTAGAAGAGGGGTCACTCTTCTAAGCATGTCTGTAGTCTAGTCACAAGTCTAATGAAAAAGTAGTTATTACACTAGATGGTAACCATCTGCTTAGTTTCCTACAAGACTATGAGCACCTTAAGGCAGGAAAGTATGTCTAACCTTCTTTATTTCCCTTAGCACAGTGATTGTCCCCTTGTAGGTAGTGAAATGTATACTGAAAGCATGAAAACTGAAACATCACTCTTCCTTCCTCTCATACAAGTGAATTAATGTATGTGACTTACGGAAGTTTGAAGATAGGATAGAAAATGAGAGAGAGAACTTTAGACAATCTCAAGTATTTTATATTCATATATTTTTATGGCTTATTTCATATCCTCTACTTAAGTTATCTCTTACAAATATGGATAATCTACTATTAGAAGAATTCACATTAAGAATAACCTTCAGAAATTTAGAGGATACTTGGGAGAGGGAAATATGTTAGAAGTTTTTAAAAGAGCTTTATGGAAGTCAACGGTACATATTTAAAGGATACAATTTAATGAGTATACTCATATATGTTAGAATATTAATTTAATTAACTAAATGAAGAAAAACTAGCTCAAATCATATAGAAGTTTTATATAAAAATTATTCAACAATGGTCTATAAGCAATAAGATTCATGATAGTACCGGTTTATTGCACAATTCTAGAAGCTTATCTGTTAGGCGAGTAGCATCTCCAACAAACTTTTCTAAGGATTTTTTCATATGGATAGCTTTTTTTAGGATTTCCTTGCATCTGTTCACACGCATGGGATAAGAAGACTGTTGTAAAAAAAAAAGTTAATGCAATTTTATAAAAGATTTTTAAAATATAGCAACAAAACTTTTGATTAACAAAAATCAACTTAAAAAGTATTCATGACAAAAGTTTATACTGATATAAATTTCCTAAAAATCAATTTGGCAATGCTATCAAGAGGCATAAAACTGTTGTTATCATATGACTTGGTGAATTCCCTTTTTAGACTCTATTCTGAAGAAATAATCAGAAATAAGAACAAATATAGATGCATCTAAAATGTGCTACAACAGCAATAAATAAATAAATAAAAACAACTTAAGTGGATCAACAATGATTAAATAAATTACAGATGGCGATTTCAGAATTTTATAATGTCTTCAAATAACATTTAATGACATGGGAAAATGCTTATGGTAACAATTTTAACTGAAAAATAAATATATATGTAATTCAAATTTAGTGTTAAAATATGCACAGAGAATATATATACAAAGAAAAAATATATCAAAATATTAATGAATGGTAGAAGGTATGAATTTTAATTTTCTTTTTATATCTCTGTATTTTCTAAATTCTCTAAAAAGTTATTTACCAAATAAATTGAACTACTTAAAAATTCCCATTAATGATATAATGAAGTTTTTCTAGTATTAATAGTTCAGGTACTTTGGATTAAAGCACCAAAAAAAATAGGTTAGCATTTTACACCAAGCACTAACAGTTTACTAGATTCAAAAATAAAAAGCAAGCTGGCTTCTTTAATCTTTAACATACTAATCATTTCATTTGATATAGTAAATATCCCTGAATATTAAAATGGTACATAGTGCTATAATCATTCTCTTTTTAAAAAAAAAAAAGTATTTAAAGCTTATGTCTTGGTATTATTCTATTCTAAGAGAAACATTCTGGAATTTTCATTTACATATTAGCATTAAATAATCAGTGCCATGTAAAATAGAAAAAGACAGTGTCGTGATTACTATATTACCTTTGACACAGCTGTCATCATCCACATTGCTTGTTGAGGATAGGCCAGAAACACTTTGGCTATAATTTCCATCAAGACAACAAAAACTTCATCATGAGAATGACAAATTCGGGAGATCAACTGTGAAAATGCAGTCAAAAACTGATATGGAGCTAAATGATTTGTGTGTTCAGTGATCACCTTGTTTATTTTAGTTAAATCATTTCTCATTTGTACACGATCAGAGCGGCCAGCTGGGGAAAAAATCACAGTTAAGAAATAGCAAAGAAAAGAAAAACCGTTATCGGTTCATTTCAGAGATAAACAATTTTGTTTTAAAAATAGCTTTAAATTACATGCGTATCTGTTATTCTCATGCCCAAATTGAGATCATTCACTAATTTATGAAAAAAATAGTTGTTCTGTCCAAGTAGGAAGCCATACTCAGGGCCAATGAAAAACCCAAGGGCTATTAATTTTTACTAGAAACATACAGGGCAAGCCACTGCCCATTATAGTTTTTAGAGTAAATTATTTAACTTAACATCTTTCAGTATTTGTTAGGTTCATCCAGGAATGAGCAGATTTTCACTTGCAGGCCCTGAACTGCAACTACTTAACAGTCTATGTTTAGTCTTTCTCTTCCTTTTTAATATTTAGTTTCCTGTATGCAAATAAAATCTTAATTATATAAAATTCATTCCCAGATTTTAGTAAGTTAGATTGTCAAGTCAAATCTGATGTTATACCAAAGTTCTAATTCTTTCTACTCTCTTAAAAGTTTTACATAAAATGTTATACCTTTTTCCCATTCATATGCCTTAGCACCAAAATCAAGCCATAGTGATAACATCCGTGGCATTGACTGATATATAAATTGATTTCCATACTGTAAAGATCTGTAATTATATAGAAAAGAAATATTGCACAGTGCATGTTCTTATGCGATAGAATAAAAAGTTAAAGACTTAATGTACCATTTGGGTTGTATACAGCCTTCTGACAAAAATTATGTTATCAGTATTTCTTACAAGCAGAGGTTATCTTTCACTCTTCTCCCTCCTTTCTTTTCTTACTATATTCCTCATCAAACTCTGTATTACCTATACCAGAAATAATGCAAATTCTGACCTAGCCAAGGTCCTGTCAAAGTTAATAACTTCTTTCAAATTGTTCTTAGATTTGTGCCTTCATTTGCATCCCCAAGGCAAACCACTTCATTTCTGGAAAATAACCTGTTCTCCCTCCACATTTCTTCCTTTCAACAAATTCTGGACTAAATTCCCAACTAACATTCCTGAATTTCTAAAATTCTGACTTTATCATGCTCTCCCATGTTTAAAAATAGGAATCAACCTACAGCTTAAGACTATACTAATAACTCTGACTGGGATTGTTATTTCGCCATAACTTTCCAATCTTAATTTCTCACTACTCACTAGAGCACGTCTCCCATCAAGTCTGATTTCCACACCATCCTTGAACAAACTATTCAACTTTATTTCTCTGTCAAATCTTTGAAAACTTATTAACGTCCTCTCCTTGAATTTAATTATCCTTCAAATCCTACCTTCTCCAAGAAGCCTACCAGACTTCTGTAGGGGTGCAGTGAAAAGAAGGATACTTTTGAAATCATGAAGCCATGGCTTGAGTATTGACCTCAGATTTCCCAAAAGTCCATGAAATCTTGAACTTGTTTCACTCATTTTGGTATCTTGCTAATGTAAGAATAGTTCTTTGATAAGTGGATAAGACAGGATACCTACACTACCTTTACTATTTACACCAGTTTTTTTTATATTTTACAACATATTCTATTATGTACCATTATTTAAATATTTTACATGCTTTAGATTTCTCTCCCTAATTAGACTGCAGTTCCTTGAGGGTAAACATTGATGCTTGTTCAGTAATAACACAGTTTTTCAGTCACTCAAGGGATAAATGAGTCTCAAGAACTAAGTTTATTCCTTTAAGCATCCAAATGTTTTAACTACTATGAATAGAAATATGTTCTTGAATACCCTTACTTTCTTAAACTGTTTAAAAAATCTCCCACTATACTTAAAACATTTATGTAGAGAGAAGACTCTAAATAATTCCATGTTTGAGAAGAAATATATTAAATAAATGCCATGTAACAAGGCACATGATTCATGCAAGGAATTAAAAACAAATAAAAGCTTCTACTCATTTTAGAAAAGAAAAAATGCATTTACTAATTCTCCTCTGCTTATGGTTCCATTTCAAAATGCCAAAACACCAGGAATTCTGCTTCAATACAAGTCAATAGTAACATCAATAAATCTGGATTTTATAAAACTTGAATTTTGTTTTGGGAAGAAAGGCTTGGCTAAGTCTTGCTAACCTAACATGTTGGATGAACACATATTACTTTGATTCCTGAAAATATCAAGTCAAATTACCTTATAATAGTCAACTTTAAATAGATTTATCACTCTAAGATACCCTTCAATGTAAAGCAAAAGTACACTACTGAATATAAGGAGAATTAAAGAAGTGTCATTACTTCTTTCCTTAAACAAAATTTTTTTAAATAATTTCAAATTTATAAGATACTTGCAAAAATAATACAAAACTCATACAGTTAACTCCAACATAACCCCGCTCAGATTCCCAGATCCACTAGTATATAACATTTTGCCACATTTTGCCATTTGCTGTAACATTCTGTCTCTCCATCTATCCATTCATCTGTCCATTTGTCTATTTTCTAAACATTTAAGAATAGGGTATATATATCATGTTCCTGGAATACTTAATACTTCCATGTATATTTCCTAAGAACAAGGATATTCACTTATGTAACCACTTCAGGTGCAGTTATTAAGTTCAAGAAATTTAACATAAAGCTTACAGACTGTATTCCAATCTTTTATATATGTCCCAGAAAAGTCCTTTTGGGCATTTTTTGCCTCCATTATTAGATTCAGTCCAGATTATGCTTTGCACTTAGCTGTTATTGTCTCTGTAGTCTCTCTTTCTTTTAATTGTGGAAATACATATACAACATAAACTTTCCCATCTCAACCACTCCATGCATACAATTCAGTAGGATTAATCACATTCACAATGTTGTGCTACTTTCACCACCATCCATCACCAAAACTTTCCCATCACCCCAAAAAGAAACCCTACACCCATTACACTCCAAACAGAAACCCTATACCCATTATTCATTAACTCCTTATTCCCACCCTTGGTAACCTGAAATCTACTTTCTGTCTCTGAATTTGCATATGCCAGCTATTTCATGTCAGTGGAATCACACATAATCTGTCCTTACGTATCTGACTTATTTCATTCAGCATGATATTTTCAATGTTTATCCAAGCAGTAATGTCCCATAACTCCATTCCTTTTTAGGGCTGAATAATATTCCATCGATGCATATACAATATTTTGTTTATCCTTTCACTGCTGATAGGCATCTGGGTGCTTCTACCTTTTGGCTACTGTCAGCAAGACTGCCATGAACATTAGTGTACAAATACCTGTCTGAGTCTCTGTTTTCAATTCCTTTGGGTATATACTTAGAAGTGGGACTGCCAGGTCATATGAGCTGTATGTTTAACTTTTTGAGGAACTGTCAAACTGTTTTCCATCGTGGCTGCACCAACAATGGAGAAGGGATCCTATTTCTTCACATCCCTGTCAGCACTTGCTATTTTCCCTTTTTAAAAAGTAGCCATTCCAGAGGATGTGAAATGGTTTTGAATTTCATTTCCCTAGTGGCTAATGAGGTTCCATCTTTTCATGTGCTTATTGGCTATTTCTGTATCTTCTTTGGAGAAATAGCCATTCAGGTCTTTTACCCATTTTAATTGAGTTGTTTATATTTGCTGTTGAGTTGTAAGAGTTCTTTATATATCCTGGATATTGAACTCTTATCAGATATATGGTTTCCAAATATTTTCTCTCATTTTATTGGTTGTGTTTTCACTTTCTTGGTAATTCCCTTTGGTGCACAAAAGTTTTTAACTTTGATGAAGCCCAACTTATTTTTACTTTGGTTGCTCATGCTTTCAATGTAAATTTTAAGGATCCAATGCCTAATACAATGTCCTAAAAGATATTTTCCTCAAAGAGTTTTATAGTTTTATCTCTAATAGCTATGCCATTGACCCATTTTGGGTTAATTTCTTTATATGGTATGAGGTAAGGGTCCACTTTCATTCTTTTGCATGTGGATATCCAGTTTTCCCTGTACCATTTATTAGAGACTATTCTCTCCCCATTAAAAGGGTACTTGGTGCCCTTGTCAAAATTCAATTGGCCATAGAGGTGAGGGTTTATTTCTGCGGTCTCAATTTGATCCCACTGGTCTATGTCTGTCCATGTGCCATTATCACACTGTTTTAATTATTGTAGCTTTGTAATAAGTTTTGAAATTGGAAAGTGTGAGCCCTCCAACTTTGTTCTTTTTCAAAATGTTTTTGGCTATTTGGGGTCCCTTGTTCCAATATGATCTTATGATTAGGTTTTCCATTTCTGCAGAAAAGGTTTTTGGAATTTTATTGGGGTTTTCTTAAAACTGTAAATTGCTTTGGGTAGAATTGACATACATTTTTTTAAGCAGTTAAATTGAGATATATTCACATACCATGCAATCCATCCAAAGTGTACAATCAGTGATTCATAGTATCATCACATAGTGTGCCTTCATCACCACAATCAATTTTAGAACATTTTCATTACTCAAAACAAACAAACAAACAAACAAACAAAAAACCCAAAACATCTCATGCTCTTTATTTCCCCCTATTATTGACCCTTAGCATTGGTGTGGTACATTTGTTACTGTTGATGAAAGAATATTACAATATTACTGTTAACTAGAGCCCATAGTTTGCAGTAGATGCATTTTCCCCATATACCACTCTATTATTAATTCCTTGTAATAATGATGTACATTTGTCCTAGTTCATGAAATAAATTTTTATATTTGTACTATTAATCACAGTCCTCGCCCAACACAGGGTTCACTGTGTTATACAGTCTCATGTTTTATCCTCCAGTTTTCCTTCTGGGGACATATATGACTCCAAACTTCCCCTTTCAACGTCAAGCACACACATAATTCAGAGATGTTAATTATTCTCACCGTAATGTGCTAAAGTATCTCTATCAATTTAGAATTGAAATCTTAATCCATGAACACAGAATATCTTTTCATTTATTTAGGTCTTCCTTAACTTCTTTCATTAATGATTTGTAGTTTTCTATGTATAAGTCCTTTACATCTTTGGTTACATTTATTCCTAGATACTTCATTCTTTCAGTTTCTATTATAAATGGCATTGTTTTCTTGATTTCTTTTTTGGATTGATAATTGCTGGTGTATAGAAAAGCAACTAAATTTTGCATTTTGATCTTGTACGCTGCCACGTAGCTGGATTCATTTACAGCTCTAGTAGCTGTCTTGTAGATTCTTATAGGATTTCCTAAATATAGAATGTGTCATCCGGGAATAGGGAGTTTTACTTCTTCCTTTCCTGTTTGGATGCTATTTATTCATTCATTCATTTGCCTATTTTCTCTGGCTAGCACTTCCAGTACAATGGTGAAAGGCAATGGTGGGCCTGACAAGATGGAGCCGTCCATGTTGTTGCATCTCTTCTCCAAGCTACTGGTCCTGGCCTGGTTCCCTAGCGGTTCTTCTGCATAGTCAAAGTCTTACGTTTGGGAGTTGCCGCAAAGCAATCCTGACTGGCTGAAAGTTGGACTGATCTTGGATACCACCATCTTTCAGTGGGGCTATCTCATCAACCAACATAATGATGGTGCTTTAGAGTATAAAAGAAGAAATGGGTTGAAATAAACTTTTGAAATGCTAATATAATATCCTCTGTATAGTGATTATAGCAGTTCCTCTGAGTTCAACAATCTTGAGTTGTACATGTGAAAGAAAAGGTTGTGTGTACTACATCATTAAATGAAAAAAAAAATCTTTATTCTTCAGATAATGTATTGTGACAACTTACAGAAAATATCAATTCTAAGGGACATTAGTAAAAATATTTCAATATGGAAAATACATTGGGTTAAATATATAAGCTGAAAAATGTAATCAATAAACAGAAAGTTCAATGTAAGTTAAATCTGCTACATAATGTTGATACTTCGAACAATTTTTTAGGACATTGATTATTTTTACCACCTGATGACAGGGTCAGTAGTAATTGAGGACATGTAAGAAAACATGTTATGAAGATACATCAGCTTTTAATTTCCAATCAAAACACGTATTGTTTCGTTTCTTCTGACTCCATTGCATTGAAGTTGAATGATTTACACTTGGGATACTGTTTTTATTCAACATGTATGGCAGTGCCACATCTGTTGTCCTTTGTTGCTAATATGACTTTCATCTAATGGTTTAGCAAACTCTTGACTGTTTAAAAAAGGCAGGGGGAGGGGCTTAAAAATAGATACAAAAAATTAAAATAAACTTCATTTGTTGGAAGGAAGGAAGGAAGGAAGGAAGGAGGGAAGGAAGGAAGGAAGGAAGGAAGTGGGTGGTAATAGCAGGCATCCTTGTCTTGTTCCAGTCTTAGGGGGAAAGCTTTCAGTCTTTCACCATTTAGTTGATTTAGCTCAGGTTTTTTCATATATGCCCTTTATCATGCTGAGAAATTCCCCTCTATTTCTAGATTCCTGGGTGTTTTCATCAAGACAGGGTGTTGGATTTTGTCAAATGCCTTTTCTGTGTCAATGCAGATAATCATGAAGTTTTTTTTTTTTTTTCCATTCTATTATGTGGTGTATTACACTGATTGATTATCCTATGTTAGACCACCCTTGCTTTCCTGGGATAATTCCTACTTGATCATGATGTAAAATCATTTTAATGTGCATTGGATTCGGTTTGCTAATATTCTGTCAAGATTTTGTGCCTATATTCATAAGGGATATTGGGCTATATATTTTTTTCTTTTGATATCTC
This sequence comes from Choloepus didactylus, assembly GCF_015220235.1. Lineage (NCBI taxonomy): Eukaryota > Metazoa > Chordata > Mammalia > Pilosa > Megalonychidae > Choloepus > Choloepus didactylus. Next base: position 153,462,475 of record NC_051307.1, on the reverse strand, counting down.
TATCTGGCTTTGGTATTAGGGTGATGCTGGCCTCACAGAATAACTAGGAAGTTTTCCATACTCTACAATTTTAGAAGACTTTGAGAAGGGCTGGTGTTAATTCTTCTCTGAATGTTTGATAAATTCATCAGTGAAGTCATCTGGTCCTGGGCTTCTCTTTGTTGGGAGATTGTTGATAACTGATTCAATCTCTTTACTTGCTATTGGTCTACTGAGGTCTTCTATTTCTTCTTGAACCAGTTTATGTAATTTTTGCATTTCTAGGAATTTGTCCATTTCATCTAGGTTGTCTAATCTGGTAGTGTAAAATTGTTCATAATGTCCTTATAATCTTCTTTATTTCCGTAAGTTCAGTAGTAATGAACCCCCTTTCATTTCTGATTTTTGTTGTTTGCCTTCTTACTCTTTTGTTCTTTTTTATTGTAGCTGAAGCTCTGTCAAATATATTGATCTTTACGAAGAATAAACTTTTGGTTTTACTGATTCTATTGTTATTCTATACTCCATTTATAGCTAAAAATTTCCTTATGAGCTCTGCCTTTGCTGTATCCCATAAGTTTCGGTATGTTGTATTCTCATTTTCATTCATCTCAAGATACTTCCTAATTTCCCTTGTGATTTCTTCTTTGACACAATGGTTACTTAAAAATGTATTATTTAATTTCCATGTATTTGTAAATTTTCCAGTCTGCCTCTGTCATTCATTACTTCCTAGGAAGTAATAATTTGTGAAAATATAAAGAGTAGCTGAGGTGCTGATCCTTTTGTATATAACCTGATCAGTCTCTGGAACATTGGGTATCTATGTGACAACTGAAACTCAGAGCTAGAGCTCGGCAGATAAGAATGTCAGTATTAGCACATACAGCAACTGTTTTAAAAAAAGCTGAAAAAGAGCCCAGACTTCAATTAGAGATATGAATGAAGCAGATCTGGTTAAGACTAGGGCAAATTGGGCCAAAGGGTAAAGGTAGAAAATGACTGTATTTTAAAACTTCAACTTCCATGTGAGACCAAGGGAAGAGATGTTTATTTGGTGCAGGATCTATATTTTCTACACAATGTAACTTCTCCAGTCAGTTTGTTCAAAACACCATAATTACATGGAATTTTGAAAGGAAGTATAATCTGGTAGGTTTGTATAAATTAGTGTGAAATGGCGACACATCCCAAAGTAATTTGGGCAGAGAATAAAAATATATATGCAGGGTCCCCCTGAGGAGCTGGAGGAAAATGTGGAAGTGCTGGACTTCCTCACCTGGATTGTTGCTGATGTTCTCAAAAACATTGAGGGCTGATGGTTTGGTATGCTGAGCCCTCTATCTTGGGACTCGCCCTTGTGAAGCTCCTTATGGCAAAGGAGATACTAAACCTGCTTATAATTGTGCCTAAGAGTCTCTGCCTGAGTACCTCTTTGGTGGTCAGATGTGGCCCTCTCTCTCTAGCTAAGCCAACTCAGCAGGTGAACTCACTGCCCTGCCCCCTGGGACCTGACTCCCAGCGGTGTAAATCTCCCTGGCAATGCAGGATATGACTCCCGGGGATGAATCTGGACCCGGCATCGTGGGATTGAGAACATCTTCTTGACCAAAAGGGGGATGAGAAATGAAACGAAATAAAGTTTCACTGGCTGAGAGATTCCAAATGGAGTCAAGAGGTCACCCTTGTGGACATTCTTATGTACTACATAGATAACCCTTTTTAGGTTTTAATGTATTGGAATAGCTAGAAGTAAATAGCTGAAGCTATCAAAATCCAACCCAGTAGCCTTGACTCTTGTATTGTTAAACGATTGTATAACAATGTAGCTTACAAGGGGTGATAGTGTGATTGTGAAAAGCTTGTGGATCGTATTCCCTTTATCCAGTGTATGGATGGATGAGTAGAAAAATGGGGACAAAAACTAAATGAAAAATAGGGTGGGATGGGGGGGATGATTTAGGTGTTCTTTTTTACTTTTATTCTGTACCCTTATTCTTTCTGGTGCAAGGAAAATGTTCAAAAAATAGATTGGGGTGATGAATGCACAACTATGAATAACTAGACATGAACAGTTGATTGTACACCATGGATGATTGTATGGTATGTGAATATATCTCAAAAAAACTGAATTTAATTATTAAAAAAAAAAACAAAAAAAGAGTAGGCTTGAGTAAATATACTATTTTGACTATTATACACTAAAATATGAAACAAAAAGATTTATTTCAGCTCTTAACTAGTTTAAGATATATGATCTTTTTACAAATCTAATTTCAGAATAATTTTCATATATACGACTATGCAGAAGGGGCTGGAATGAAATATTCCTTGGCAATTAAATATAATGGAATTTGGGTCTCCTGGAATTCTCGGGAGGATGATTCAGGGAAGGATGGTATAGAATGGGAAGGACACTCAAATTCACTGTACATTTTTGACATTGTTGAATTTTAAAAAAACATGTGCATATAACACTTTTTCCACTAAAAAAGTAATTTTTAAAAGCAAATGTCTAAAGAAAACATTTATATCTTATCTAGGGTGATATATTCAATCAATGTTAAAGCAGAAAACATCTTCAATATAAGATCTGTGATAACAGTTCAGTAAGAGTCAGTTTATGTTTTTAATCAGCAAATATGCCAGTTCTTACACTCACCTTCCAAAATGAAGAACTATATACCGGATGAGATCACCCTGCTTTTCCATTTTGTTGTCTGTGACCATGGGCATCAATTTGTCATAGTACTTGGCAAGGTAGAAATGCCCATCTTCCCACTCTGGCAGGAACAAGGTCACATCCTGTAAAAGAGAACACAGGATAGTCACATAAAAATCCCTGGACTATGGTGGGAAGGATAACATAAGTAGATGATTAGGGATCAAAAGTATGAGACCCATGTCTAGACAGGGCGAGGTCAAAGGCAAACTGACTTTTGAATGTTAATAAGGAATAGCTACTTTCTTCCCTTTCTTACAAAAGGTTCCCTCAAGATGACTAGTTGGGTCTGGTGGGTTGCCCAATGGCCAACATGAAATGGTGCTGGGATAATTAATTAGCTACTTAGGGGAAAAATATTCCAAGTATATAACCACTTTATATGATACATCAAAATAATTTCCAGAGGAATTAAAGTATTTTTATATGGGTATATGTATAGATAAAAGGGATTTTAAAAATCCTCAATGAAAGTGAAATATCTAATTTCTGAAGAGGATAGGACTTTCAAAGCATAAAAATTATAGTTTCTTTTACTACTTCTTTTCTTCAAATTTTCCCAAAAGTTATTGCCCTCTCTCTCTCCACTCATTCATAATCAGGATAATAAAAAGAATTCTCAACCTCACTTTCACTCCTGAAACTACTACTTTTGTGCTTCAAGCTTCACCATTCCACTAAAGCACCTCCTTAAATTCAAGAGATATTTTCCAATTCTGATCTCATTTGAATTCCCTTTAGAATCTGTTTCTTTTGTCTACTCTTCTTCCTTTTGGAAACACTTTCTTCCCTTTTATTCAGTTCTTTTGGGTATATATAGTAGTGGTATTCTCAGGTCACATGGCAGTTCTATACTTCGCTTTCTGAGGAATCGCCAAACTGTCTTCCACAACGGCTGCACCGTTTCGCATTACCACCAGCAATGAACGAGTGTTCCTATTTCTCCACATCCTCTCCAACACTTGCTATTTTCTCTTTTTTTAATAGTATCCATTCTAATAGGGGTGAAATGGTATCCATTATGGTTTTGATGCATCTTTTCATGTGCTTTCTGGCCATTTGTATATCTTCTTTGGAGATATGTCCATTCAAGTCTTCTGCCATGTTTTAATTGGGTTGTTTGTCTCTGTTGTTAAACAAAGGATTTCTTTACGTACTCTGGATATTAATCCTTTATGGCTTACGTGTTTTCCAAATATCTTCTCCCACTGAGTAGGCTGCCTTTTCACTTTCATGATAAAATCAAAAATTTTAACTTTAATGAGATCCAACTTATCTATTTTTTTCTTTTGTTGCTTGTGCTTTGGATGTAAAGTCTGAGAAACCACAGCCTAACATAAGGTCCTGAAGATGCTTCCCTATGTTTTCTTCTAGGAATTAGATAGTTCTGGCTCTTACATTAAGGTCTTTGATTCATTTTGATTTGATTTTTGAATATGGTATAAAGTAGGGGGTCGTCCTCCTATTTCTTGCAAACAGAGATCCCATTTTCCCAGCACCATTTGTTGTTGAGACTGTTCTTCCCAATTGAATGGTTCTTGCCACCTTCTCAAGAATTAGTTGGCTACAAATGTGAAGGTTGATTTCTGAGCTCTCAAATCAATTCCATTGGTCTATACATCTGTCCTTGTGCCAGTTCCATGCTGTCTTGATTACTGTGCCATTGTAATAAGTTTTAAGACAGGGAACTGTGAGTTCTCCAACTCCATTCTTCTTTTTAAGATGGCTTTAGCTATTTGGGGACTCTTACCCTTCCATTTGAATTTGATGATTGGCTTTTCCATTTCTGCAAAGAAGGTTGTTAGAATTCTGATTGGGATTGCATTGAATCTATGAATTGCTTTGGGTAGTACTGAAATCTTAACAATATTTAGTCTTCCAATCCATGAACATGGACCATCCTTCCATTTACTTAGGTTTTCTTTAATTTCTTTCAACAATGCTTTTAGTTTTCCATCTACAAGTCCTTTACATCTTTGGTTAGATTTATTCCTAGATACTTGATTCTTCTAGTTGCTATTGTGAATGGAATTTTTTTTCTTGATTTCTTTTTCCAATTGTTCACTGTTTGTGTATAGAAACAGAACTGATTTTTGGATGTTGATTTTGTACCCCACCACTCAGCAGAATTCATTTATTAGTTCAAGAGCTTTGTTGTGGATTGTTCAGGGTTTTCTTGTATATAGGATCATATCATCTGCAAATAGGGAATATTTTACTTCTCCCTTTCTAATTTGGATGCCTTTTATTTCCCTTTTTTGCCTGACTGCTCTGGCAAGAACTTCCAGTACACTGTTGAATAATGGTGATGACAATGGGCATCCTTGTCTTGTTACTTTTCTCAGAGGGAAAGTTTTCAGTCTTTCATCATTAGGTAGGATGTTAGCTGTGGGCTTTTCGTATGTGTCTTTAATCATGTTGAGTAAGTTTCCTTCTATTCCTAGGGTTCTAAGTGTTTTTATCAAGAAAGGGTGCTGTATACTGTCAAATGCCTTTTCTGCATCAATTGAGATGACTGTGGTTTTTTTTCTTCATTCTGTCAATGTGGTGTATTATATTAATTGATTTTTTTATGTTCAACCAACTTTGCATACCAGGGATAAAATGGTCTAGGTGTATAATTCTTTTAATATGCTGTTGGGTTCGTTTGCTAGTATTTTGTTCAGGATTTTTGAATCTATATTCATAAGAAATATTGGTCTTTAGTTTTCTTTTCTTGTGGTACCTTTATCCTGCACTGGTATGAAGGTGATGTCAGCCTGGTAGAATGAGTTTGTGTGTGTGTTCCCTGCATTTCAATTTTTTGGAACAGTTTGAGCAGAATTTGGGTTAAGTCTTCTTGGAATGTTTGATAGAATTCCCCTACGAAGCCATCTGGCCCTGGGCTTTTTTTGTTAAGAGGTTTTTGACTACTGATTCAATTTCTGTACTGGTAATTGGTTTGCTGAGATCTTCCATTTCTTCTTGAGTCCATATGGATAGTCTGTGTGTTTCCAAGAATTTGTCCATTTTATCTAGGTTATCTAATTTATTGGCATACATTGTTCATACTATCCTCTTATAGTCCTTTTTAGTTCTAACATCCCCTTTACAATCTGATTTTAGTTATTTTTATTTGTATTCTCTTTCTTTTTTTGTCAGTCTAGCTAAAGGTTTGTCTATTTTATGGATCTTTTCAAAGAACCAACTTTTGGTGATGTGGATTCTATTGTTTTGATGTTTTCTATTTCATTTTTCTCCACTATAATCTTTGTTATATCTTTCCTTCTGTTCACTTTGGGTTTAGCCTGCTCTTCTTTTACTTCTTCCAGCATTGAGGTTAGGACCTTGATTTGAAGTCTTTCTTCATTTTTAAGATAAACATTTAGAGCTATAAATTCCCTTGCAGTAATGGCCTTGCTACATCCCATAAGTTTTGGTATATTGTATTTTCATTTTCTGCTGCCTCAAGATATTCCCTAATTCCCTAATATTATTCCCAATTTCCTCTTGAACCAGTATGCTGTTTACTTTCCAGATATTTGTGAATTTTCCATTTCTCCCTATGCTATTGATTTCTAGCTTCATTCCATTGTGTTTGGAGAATACACATTGTATGATTTCAGTATTTTTTAATTTAATGAGACTTGTTTTGTAACCCAATATATGGTCTATCCTAGAGAATGATCCGTGTGCATTCAAGAAGAATGTGTATTCTGTTTTCAGTGGGTGTAGTGTTCTATATGTATCTGTTAGGTCTAGCTGGTTCAGTGTAACATCTTACTCCTGACTAGATGTTCAATGCATTACTGAGAGTGATGTGTTAAAGTCTCCTTCAAATCTATCAGTATTTGCTTCATATATTTTGGGGCTGAACTGTTAAGAACATATATATTTATAACTGTTATATCTTCCTATTGAATTGTCCTCTTTATCAATATATAATGACCATCTTTGTCTCCCTGAAACTGTTTTTTACTTAAAGTCTATTTACATGATATTATTACAGCCACTCAAGCTCTCTTTTGGTTACTACTTGCATGGTATATTCTTTTCCATCCTTTTACCTTCAACCTACTTGTATCTTTGAATTTAAGGTGAGTCTCTTGAAGACAGCATATAGTTGGATCATGCTTTTTTTTTTTTTTTTTGAAATAAATTCAAAGTTACATGAATAGTAGCAAAACCAATACTAGCCCCATACACAGAATTCCATCATACCCTGACCCCCCTCCCCACATAGCTAAATCCACCAACGTTAACATGCTGTCACATCGTTATTTCTTTCCCTCCATCCCTCCCTGTCTATCATCCATCATATATTTCTCTGTCTTCTGAACATCTGAGAGTTAGCTGCACACATCCTTGAACATACACTATAATTCACGTATGTACTTCCCATGAACAAGAACATTCTTTTATGTAATTCCATTAAGCACAGCTAAGAAGTATAAGAGATTCAACAATGATACAATGCTTACATTCTATGTTTCCTTTTCCTCATGTCTCAACTGCGTCCCGTCGAACCACCTGTCCTCCACCCTCCAATCCCATCCAAGTTCATCCTTAGCATACAACTGTCGTCTAGTTAGACTTTTTTTTTTTTCAATTGTGGAAACATATATACAGCCTAAATCTTCCCATTCCACCCCCTCCCTAGCCTTACCATTAGTGGGATTAATCACATTTAGAATGATGTTATGCTCTTTCCCACCATCCATTACTAGAAATTTCCCTTCACCTCAAACAGCAACCCTACACTCCTTTCTTAACTCCCCATTGCCCCTTCCCCCATTTCTCTAAACCCGAACTCTACTTTTCATCTCTATGGTTATATTCTCTGATAATTTCTTTGTGTTTACTGTGGGGCTTAAAATTAACCTCTTAAATCCATATCAATCTTGTTTTTCTTTGATACCACCTTCACTTCACTTGGGCACATAAACTATGTTCCTATACTCCTTCATTCCCCCACCTTTATATAGTTATCTAAAATTACATATTTTACATTGAGTTCAAAACCACTGATTTGTCCTTAGAGTCTGTGTATTTTTTAATCATGTAGGAAGTAAACAGTGGAGTTATAGTTCAAAAATTATTGACTTCTATTTGTATTCCATTGTGTTTGGAGAATGTTCTTTGAGTATATTCAATTTTTTTTTTTTTTTTTTTAATTTATTGAGGCTTGTTTTATGTCCCAGCTTATGGTCCCTTCTGGAGAAAGATCTGTGATCACTAGACAAAAATGAGTGTCCTGGTGATTTGGGATCTAAGGTACTATATATGTCTGTTAAAATTCTCTGTATCTCTTTCTCCTTTCTTTGTCTCTCTGTTGGTAGGGCTTCCTTTTGAATCTGAAGTAGGGCAGGTCTTTTATTGGCAAAGTCTCTCAGCATTTGTGAAAAAGTTAAGCTCTCCCTCAAATTTGAAGGAGAGTTTTGCTGGATAAAGTATTCTTGGCTGGAAATTTTTCTCTCTCAGAATTTGAAATATGTCATGCCACTGCCTTCTCGCCTCCATGGTGGTCACTGAGTAGTTACTACTTAGTCTTATATTGTTTCCTTTGTATGTGGTGAATTGCTTTTCTCTTGTTGCTTTCAGAACTTACTCCTTCTCTTCAGTATTTGAGAGTCTGATCAGAATATGTCTTGGGTGGGTTTACTTGGATTTATTCTATTTGGAGTTCACTGGGCATTTACGCTTTGTGTGTTAATACTGTGTAGAAGGTTGGGGAAGTTTCCCCCAACAATTTCTTTGAATACTCTTTCTAGACCTTTACCTTTCTCTTCCCCTTCTGGGACACCAATGAGTCTTAAGTTTGGAAGTTTTATTTTATCTATCGTATCCCTGAGATCCATTGTGATTTTTTCAATTTTTTTCTCCATTCTTTCTTTTGTTCTTTCATTTTCTATTCTGTGGATTTCTAGGACATTGAGATGTTGTTCAGCTTTCTCTAGTCTTGTATTGTGAATATCCAGAGTCTTTTTAATTTGGCCAACAGTTTCTTTTATTTCCATAAGATCTTCTATTTTTTTATTTACTCTTGCAATGTCTTCTTTATGCTCTTCTAGGGTGTTCTTTATGGCACTTATATCCTGGGTCATGGTCCTCTTGATGTCCTTTAAATCCTTTGCCATGTTTTCGTTCTTTGATTGTAGTTCTTTGATTAATTTTGCGAGGTACAACGTTTCTTCCAAAATCTTGATTTGTGTGTTTGGAGCTGGATTCTCCATATCGTCTGGTTTTATCATATGCATTAAGATTTTCTGTTGTTTTTGGGCTCTTGGCATTTGTTTTGTTTAACAGGGTTCTTTCAAATTGTATCAAAAAAAAGGATATCGATCTAATTTTTCAGAGACACAGTTTGGTGACGTACGCTTTCTCTTACTAACCAGCAGATGGCATCTGTGAGTCTTTAATTTGTTAGAATTGCAGCTTGGTGACATACACTTTCTATAACTAACCAGCAGATGGCATCCGTGAGTCACTTATTCCCCTCAAGTCAGTTCTCCCCAACTTTGTGGTATGTGGGGATCTGATTCTTTTGGGGTCCAATTGGTGCACTTAATTTGGGTGTGTTGTCGGTGCTGTCTGCCCTCAATGAGGGGCGTGTGCCTGAGTGGTTAGGGAGGAAGGGCAGGTCTAACAATCAAATCTCCAAGGTGTTCCCAGAGATTTAAGGCTGTTCTCTGCTGCTGACACAAAAGTCCTTGGTATTGGTGTAAGTTCCCTGGGATTTCCGAGCGGTTCCCCGCTCCCTGCTGTGCTTTTCCAGGACCTCTGTTGAGGGCGGGGCAGGCCGTGCCACGTCACAAGTGAGCACTGGCCTCCATGGAAGCCCTGGGCCGCCGGGCTGTGTAGGGGTGTTCCCAGCCCACTTCAAAGATGGTTGAATGGGATGCGTTACCTTCCCCTTTTCCGCACAGCTCCGCTCTCCCAGCTCCGGGACAACCAGCCGTGGGTGTATTCAAGGCCACTGTCCATGGCCGATATTGTGTCGTGTGAGCAATGGTGTGGGAAAGACTCCCTGTCAAGCTGGGTTTCTTGTCTCGGGTCTGTGCTGTGTGTTCAGCCGGGCAGGAGTAGCCCTGCCCACTGGAGAGATGGCTGGGAAGCTGGGCCTCCCGGCTTGGCTCTGCACTGTGCTCGGCCCCGGGCAGGAGCAGCCCCACCTGCTGGGGCGACGGCTGTGAGGCTGGGTTTCTCGGCTGGGCTCTGCGCCATATGCTTGGCCCTGGGCAGGAGCAGCCCCATCCGTCGGGGTGACGGCTGTGAGGCTGGGTTTCTTGGCTGGGCTCTGTGCCGTATGCTCGGCCCCGGGCAGGAGCAGCCCCGCCCACTGGAGCAACGATTGTGAGGCTGGGCCTCCTGGCTTGGCTCTGCGCTGTGTGCTCGGCCCCGGGCAGGAGCAGCCCCACCTGCCGGGTGACGGCTGTGAGGCTGGGTTTCTCGGCTGGGCTCTGCGTCGTGTGCTCAGCCCCTGGCAGGAGCAGCCCCGCCAGCTGGGGCGACGGCTGCAAGGCTGGGCCTCTCGGCTCAGCTCCGCACTCTGTGTTCGGCCCGGGCAGGAATAGCCCCACCCGCTGGGGAGACTGCTGCAAGTTGTGTGTCTCCCCTTTGTTTCCCTGGACCCGAGACAATCAGCAGTGGGTGTGGGAAGGGGTATCTTCCACCCCAGACACCGAGATGTTAGTCCAGACCGCTCCCGTCTTATCTGCAGCTGTCCCCGGGCTGCTTTTATTTTTTTTAAAAAGTCCAATCCACCGTTTCCCCCCAACGCAGCGTGGCCGAGGGATTCAGCCTACTCACTCACTTGTTTCAGAATGCAGACTCCTGGTTTCACCAAACGCACGTTCCCTGTGGCTTTAGCAGAACTTGTCCAGCTGGTGCTACTTTGGAAGTGGTGTTCTGGGTCCTTTCTGGTTTTTTATCTAGTGTTTTCCATGGAGGTGTTTTTTTCTCTGTCTCACCTAGTCACCATCTTAGGTTCCTCCCCGGATCATGCTTTTTTATCCACTGTGCCTTTTGATGGGGAGTTTAATCATTCACATTTACAATCACTACTGATAATACAGGACTTTCTTCTGCCATTTTGCTATTTAGCCTTTGTAAGTCCTATGCCTTTTTTGTCCCTCAATTCTGTTAAATCCTATTTTTATATTTATTTGCTTTTTTGTGTTGTACCATATTGAGTGCTTTCTCACTTCTATCTGGATATATTTTTCATTGATTTTCCTTATCGTTACCATGAGATTAAAATTTAATATCCTAAATATATAACAATCATATTTGCTTTGATACCAACTTAACTTCAATAGCATGTGCATATATTGTTCCTATATCCCTTCTCCTCCCCCAACATTTTTTGTACTTATTACCACTTACAACTTTGTACATTGTATGTCCAAAAACCTAGATTTATCATTACTTTTTATTTATTTGCATTTTAGCGCTTATAGGAAGAAGCGGAGTTACATACTAAATAATACAATACATTACTACTAGCATTTATAATTACCCAAATCATTAACTTCACTGTAGGTCTTTATTTCTTTATGCTACTTTGAACCACTGTCTAATGTTCTTTCCTTTCAGTCTGAAGAACTCCCTTTAGCCTTGCTTGTAGGGCAGGTCTAGTGGTGATAAACTCCCTCAGGTTTTGTTTATCTGTGAATGTTTTACTCTTTACTTCATTTTTGAGAGTCTCACTGGATATGAAATTCTAGACTGGCAGCTGTTTTCCTTCAGCACTGCCTTCTTCCCACAATCTAACTGGGACTCCCTTGTATATAACACTGGTTTTCTCTTGCAGCTTTCAGAACTTTCTCCTTGTCCTTTACATTTGATAATGTAATCAATACATGATAGGATGTGTTTTTCTTCACGTTTTTCCTATTTGGTGTTCTCTGAGCTTCTTGGATGTGCTTATTCATGTCTCCTGCTAAATTTGGAAAATTTTCTGTCATTGTTTCTTTGACTATTTCTCCTGCCCCTCCTCTTTTTTTTCCTTCTAAGACTCCCATACTGTGTATATTGGTGTGCTTGATGGTGGCCCATAGTTGCTTTAGGCTATTTCGCTTTAATATTTCTTCTTTTTTTTTTTCCTGCTTCTCAGCCTGACTCATTTCAAGTGCCTTATCTTCAAGTTCACTGATTCTTCTACCAGCTCTAATCTGCTCTACAAACCCTTTTGGGCATTTTTTCATTTCAATATTGTGGTCTTCAATTCTAGTAGTTCTGTTCGTTCCTTTTTAGTCCTTTTAAGACTCTCATGTTGCTCATTCATTGTTTTCCTGGTATCCTTTAGTTCTTTCTCTGTGCTTTCCTTCATCTCCTTAAGCATTTTTAAGGTCATTTTTAAAGGGCTTTGTTTGGTATGTTCCCACGCTCATCTTCTTCATTTTCCATATTTTTTCCTCTTCCTTTGGATAGGCCATCATTTCCTGTTTGTTTGTTTTGTATTCTTTTGCACACTGCACATTTTAATATTTTAAAATGTTAAATCTGGGATTTACTCCCTGGAATGTGTTTCCTGGTTTAAAGTCCTTATCTACTAATTTCAGCATCTTTGTTATTTCTGAGTCTGTTTTTTATTTTTCTCCTTTTATGGGTCACATGTTCTTGATTCTTCAATATGGATAGTAATTTTTAACTGGATGCTACTCATAGGGTATATTATGTTGTTGAATTTTGGATTTTGTTGTATTCCTTTAAAGAGTGCCAAACTTTATTCTGGCAAGCAGTATGGTTACTTGCAAATCAGCTTAATTTTTTAAAAGCTTGTTTTAATGCTGCTTTAAAATGGATGTAGAGCAGCTTTAGTCCAGGGTTAATTTAGCCCCACTTCTAAGGGGTAGTCCTTCTGGTGTCTCTAACGTATGTTCCATGTATGCAACGAGGCCTCCCTAGTCTGGTTGGTAAGAATTTGAATGATTCTCAGCCTTGTATGAGCTCAAAATTTTTGTTCAAAAATTTTCAGGCTAGGATATGGTTAGCTTTGAGAAGAGAGAAAATACTGATTGTTGTGTAGAATGAAGAGTAAGTTGTGGGGTGCTAATAATATTCTATTTCTTGGCCTGGGTGGTGGCTTCATGAGTCTGTTTACTTAGTGATAATTCTTCAAGCTATATATTTATGTTGTATACTCAGTAAAAAGTTTCTAAAAAGTTTACCGGTTATTTTTATACATATTTTCTCCCACATGGACCTTAAAATGATTTCAAGTCCCCCAAACAATAATAATACTCACTGAGTTTCTAAATGCAATTATATTATAAATATACTTGCCTTATATTTTTTCATAACTGCATTGCTTTCAAAGTTTGCTGTTTCTTCCATAAATCGGCCCACTAGTAGCATAGCTCGACCATGAATTAACATGTTTTTACTCTCAGTTGGAGTTTTATTCTCAGGAAAACATAACTCAACACCCTTTTGAAGAACAATTAGTGCCTGGTGAACATCACCCTGAAAGATACAAAGGCAACAAATATTTTATTTTAAGAATATATTTCTATTTTCTGAAAAATAAAATTATTGGCATTTAAAATTCACTTTTGTTTATATAGAGATCCATTTGTAATTTCATGTTTATCTCTCTTATTTCCCTCCTATAGAGTAAAATTTTAAAAAGAAGGCATTGCTTTAGTTCATGCAGAAGTCTTCAAATGATTTACTCATTTACTCATTCATTTTACAACCAAGATATGTGTAGGTGACTGGGGATAAACAAAGATGAATTTGTCAAGATCTCTGCCTTAAAGAAGTTCATTGTCTCCTTAAGAAATGGACTGTGTAAACTAACAACACAATGTGCTAAGTGACATAAATAAGGAGTATACATGGGTATCAGAGACAATAGAGAAGGGAGTCCTCTAAATCCATGTGGATATATTGGAAGACAGGGGAGAGCAGGAATCAGGAAAGATTACAAAATGAGGTGAAATGTGAACTAGATTTTAAAGAGTAAGGAGAGATTTTCCTGGCAGAGAATTTAGTGAAGGGCATTTTAGGTAGAAGGAACAATAACTTGAACTGGAAGAAAGGCAAGTCTGGTTTTAGCTGAAGCCGAAAGAGGTTATGAGGTAGTAACAAATGAAATGAAGAGGCAGGCTAGGCCTTGATAAGAAAGGGCCTTATATACTTTCTAGAGTTCAGAATGAAGAATACTTAGAAGGATTTTAAGCAGGGGAGCAACATGATTCAGTGTGTATTTTAGAAAGATTACAGACTCTAGATAGAGTAAAGGTGAGCTCCTAAAAAAGACTAACATAGTTAAAGGCCATAAATCATAAGGGCTTGAATTAAGCAGTAGAGATAAATAAGAGGGAAAGGATTCAAAAGATATTTCTAAAGCAGAAGAGTAAAGATTTAGTCTCTGTGGTAGATTGCAACACGTATACCAATAAAACACTTTCTTAATCTTAAATTGTTCCTGTGGGTGTGAACACATTTGTAAATAGGACCTTTTGAAGAAGCTATTATTAGTTAAGTTGTGGCCATATTGAATCAGAGTGGGTCTTAATACATAATACTGAAGGCCTTATAAAGAGAAGAAATTTAGAACAGTTAGTAGAAGCCAGAGTGAGCAGAAATTAGAAAAACAAATATAAGAGAGAGACTGCCATGTGATGGGAGGCAGAGATGCAAGCCAAGGAACCCAAGGATTGTTATCAAATCAGCACCAGAATGCTACAGATTTCAGAGAAAAGCATGGCCTTGCTGACACCTTGATTTTGGACTTCTAGCCTCTAAAACCATGAATAAATAAATTTCTGTATTTTAAACCAACCCATTGTATGGTTTTATCATAGCAACCCTGGAAAATAAGTTTCCAATTGGATGTGCAGTGTGAGGGAGGGGAAGGAATTCAAAATTATGTCCAGATTTCTGTCTTAGATGAGTAGATGGGATAGAGTCCTATTCAGAGAAATAGGGACTATGGTGGGAGAAATGAATATTGAGTCTGACATGATGAACTACCTTTTGGACAAATTAAATTTTAAGGTATTACAATTCATAGACTAATTAGCTCATAAAATGATCAGGTATTGACTAATGCAGGCTGAATAATATTTTCACCTTCCATTAAGGAAAAAGATCTTCCACTGTCCTTTCTCAGCCACCACAAAGTTGGTATAACCACAAATGGCATCGACTACAGTTGCTAAGTGTTAATTTCAGAACACTCTGTGCCTACTACTGATTTCAAATTGGTGGCAAGCATGAGGAGTTATGTAAATAATGGATATTTAAATCTGAGACATAATCTTTGCAAGTAGTTTGGATATTTAAACCCTTCCCTTCTCATTACTACAGCTTTAATTTTTGGATTGCTGGGAACTTGTATTCTGAAGCTAGGCCCTTCCTGGCAGGCTAGATTGGAAGTGAATCTTGAATCTGCACAGAATTAATTATTTGCCAAAGGTATAAGCAAGGAACAGTGTTATATTCATTTAACCAATATTTATCAAGTGCCTAATAAGTACACCCTGTATGCACACAGAAGGTAAAAACTAAGTGTTAGTCACTTCCCTAAAGAAAAATGGAAGACAGATGAAAACAAAGAATTGCATTTTCAGCCTTGCAATGGAAAGGTATTTGGGGACTTTGGAGTGAAAGACACAGTTTCTCCAGACTATGGTAGATAACAGATGAAAAAGGTAACAGAAAAAGAAGGTTCTGAATTTGGATTAGGGATCTTCTCTCAGTCAGATCTTTGTAGGCAGGAAGTACATAATCCATAATAACTTATATATACATGATGATGTTCCCTTCGCCATTACCTTGGACCATAGCCACTTTGCCCTTTCCACATATAGTTCAGCGAGTCGTGATTCTCCTGCATTAAGGAGAGCATTGTAGGCTGTCTGGTGGTGACCAGCCTTTCTAGCTACTCTGGCACTCTGCAGCCAGCATTCTCCAACCATTTCATTGTAATCTGGTCTAAAGGAATGTGACAAAAAAAAGGGGGGGGGGGCATTTATAAGTATATTAAAACATCTTAATTAAAACATCTCTTCCCAACATGGAACCTTCTCAAGAAACTACTACAAAGAAATTAAAGATGAATTTATTTAAAACACTAATTTTAGTTTTAAAATTTTAAGAGTGCTCCATTTTCATCTATTGTATTCTATAAGGACTTTCGTCTTAATATATTTTACTACCTCCCCTAAATATGTTTTTAAACATTAAAAAAAGACATATTGCATATAAAAGTGATTCTTATGTTCTAGGTTCATTTCAACTATATGGTGTAGCCTTGACAACTGACAATAGAAAAATATATTTGGACAGAAAATTTAAAAATATCAATACTGCCAAATAAAATTAAAATATAATATTACATTCAAGATAATGGACATGAAAAAAAAACGAAGTGTGAAAAACCTTTTGTTGAGGCTTAATAAGGCCCTCCGGAGGGCCAGGATGGGCTCCTTGGCTCGGTAGGAATTTTGGGTCATTTCTAGTCGAGCTACCCAGTTTAGGGAATCTTCTTGAGAAGTGTCACCTGGAGACTGGTGGAAAAGTGTTCTTATGCTATGCTCCAACTCACACAACATGTGCAATCTAAAGATAGATAAAATCTATGTTAAATCATTATCACATTCAGCCTTATTAATCTCATATGTAAAGCATACAAATCAGTCAGGAATAAACTGAAATGAGCAGTTTTCTTTGGAAGAATTATAAAGTATATTCTTGGTATACAATTAGTACCATTTATATCTTCAAATTGGGTGTAAACATGAAATCAACATGAAATATCTAAATATACTGCTTGTGTTACTGTTAGAGGGCCTGACATAGTCAATGCCAGTAAAAAATTTTGTGACATGAATGCATTTTGAATTGTTTTTTTCTAAGTGTAATGGACATGGTAATACATTGAGAATGCTTTTTCCCCTTTGTATCATGGTCAGTGGCTATGAGATCCTATTCAAGGCAGAAGGATGCAGTTAAATAGCTACAGAACAGAATTAAACTCAGAGGTCCAACTGCTGTTTTCATGAACCTGTTATTATAAGAGGTGCTGACAAAAAAATAGTGATTTCTTCCAACTAAAAAAAAAATCACTTAATTATTTTTTAAATTTATTATACCCCCAATTTCAACATTTGTTTTATAATTTTCCTTAGGTCAACCAACAGACCTTAAATGTTTACCATTATTTTCTTCTTTACCTCTAAGAGTTAATATTCCTTTTTAGTAATGTAAGGCCTGTTTTTGGGGGGCAAATGTCAAATGCATTTCTAAAAAAGACGGAAAGGGCTGCAACAAGTACTGACTGCCAATGTGCCAGGTACAGTACTAGCTGTCTAAGATTATTTAGGTTAGTAATATAAAAAGTAGACTATGACAATACAAGAGGTCAAACGTAAGATATTTTGTTATTGTTTACAGAAGTCTCAAAATTGTTTTTTCAATTAAAAGGATGTATGTTAGAACATATTTTAAAAACTATATAGGCCCCCTTCCCCATATATAGATGCTAGGGTATTAGAATAGCTAGAAAGACACAACTGAAATGGTGGAACTGTAACCCATAACAGTCTTTGAAATTTGCTCTATAGCTAATTGTTAAATAGTACTTTGAAAATTATTACCTTTCTGTATAAATCTTGTATTTCACAATAAGGAAATAGCTGAAACTGTGGAACTGTAACCCATAACATTCTTTGAAATTACCTATATAACTACTTGTTAAATCATACTTTGAAAGTTACCACTGTTCTGTATATATGTTAAATTTCACAATAAAAAAATATTAAAAAAAAAAAACCTATATAGGGTGATTGTGAGGTAAAAAAAAAAAATGAGTCAATTTGCATAGCTATGCCTGATGTACCAAACGTATTAACAGAATTATATACTAATAAAAAAATTCCAAGTCTGTCATATGACATTTGTGGACTGGTAATATAAAAACAGAAACCCCAAAATACCTCACAATATATTCATATCCTCGTTGGTAAGAGCCTCTTTCAAAGCTTGCAGCTGAAAGAGGTACAATTTGTTCGGTTCTCACTAGTTTCAAAGTATCATAAAAAGCTGTGGTATCTCTTTTTTTGGCTGATAACAATAGCTGTCCTAGTCTGACACTCCATGTTGTAGATTTCCCATCTGAAAAACAAATTCAAGAGTCAAGGAGTGGGCGGGGCAAGATGGCGGAGTGGTGAGGAGCAGAATTTCGTCTCTCCCCTAGAGCAGCTGGCAATTACCCAAGAACTATATGAAACAGTGTTTTCGGGGTCTCCAGTAACCAGTCACACATTGGACACAAGTTTGGAATTGGAGGAAAAGCTGGGATCGCAGCGAACATTGTAAGTTCCCCGGACCAGGGGTCTGGCGCCCCTCCCCACCCAGACCTCACAGACTGTCTTGCTGCCGGCTCCCTGAAAGGGGGGAAAAAAAAAAACAAAAAACAGCAATCTGCTGAGGGCAAGAAGGGAGGCTCAACCCAGCCTCAACTGCAGAATTAATTAACAAATTAATTAACTAACTTTGGGAGCTGGGGTGCTAAAGAAGGGCTGAGCTCCAAGAAGTGGGGGCACGTAAAAGCGGGCACCCATTCCCGCCATTTTTTTTCCCTTACATTTTGTCCCTTCTGGCTTCTCACTGATCCCTCATCTTTTTGCATTTCAATAGCCCCCAGCAGGGGTGGAAAGGAAGCGGTTGGAGAGTAACTATCAGACAATAGCCCAAAGCATATCTTTAAATGCTCTATTCTGACACTGACAAAACTTCCAGGCTGGGGAAAGACTTTTAAGAGAGACTCTTTTTTTTTTTTTTTTTTCCAGCTTTTTTCTTTTTCTTGATTTCTTTTCTATTTTTTTTTTTTTTTTAAATCTAAAAGTAATATATGTGGTTATTTTCTATCGGAAAGCCCAGGTTGAGGGACTAGGCTGGGCTTGGGGGAGACAGAGTACCCACAGTGTCTTTGAATTCCGTATTCACTACTGAAGGCCTCCACCCCCGTCTTTAATTGGCAACTCAGGCTGACCAAGAAATCTACCTGGAGAGGCCCCAAAGAGGAGGGGGGAGAAGGGAATAGTGCCCTTGAGAGACAACTGGAATTCTGAGGATTGGGAGAGTGGAGGGAGGTCCAGCTCAACTGGCAGTCTTCCTTCTGGGAATTCAGACCCCAGGGGCTGGAATTCAGATTCCGGCTTCAGTCAGCCACGCCCCTGACAGGATCAGAGTCACCAGGAGAACTAAAGGCTCCATACCTCCTTACACTGGTGGGGGAGCTGCGGGCTGGCCAGTGCCACCTGCTGTACAGGAGAGGAAAAGCATCAATCCTAAAGGCCTCATAGGAGGGTCTCATTCTCAGGAAAACTCCATACCCTCCCAATGAGACCTGGGCCTCACTAGACTGGGAAAATCTGACTAGGGTCCATATCTGAGGAGACCCACTCACAAAAAGGTTACATAGAGGCAGAGCAAGAAACAGAAAAAACAAGAGGGGAAAAATTCTGATCAACTAAATAGAATCTAAGTTAGAGGTCTAGAATAAGTTGAACTGAATAACAGAGGCCAGAGAACAAAGCCAACCAACAAGAAAACCACTAGGTAAAAGACAGAAAACAAACTCCAAAATAAACTAATCAAGAAAATCAGATGCCTAGACAACTTAAGATAACAAGCCATACCAGGAAACATGAAAACATGGACCAGCCAAAGGAACAAACTAATAGCTCAGCTGAGACACAGGAGTGGAGGCAACTAACGCTAAATAAATTTGATGAAATGAAGGAAGATATAGCAAAAGAGCTGAAGGATATAAAGAAGACACTGGTTGACCATAAAGAAGAATTCATAAACTTAAAAGAGTCAAGGAGTGTTATGATAGCTAAGTTCAAGAGCCGGCTCTATTTCATTTGGTAAAATGCTCAGGAGAAATAGTGAATAGATGGTTTCATTCTTCTTTACACAATTAAACAAGTCAATCATTAAATAGGCTGAAAGGATTAATCATGAACGTTGGTCACCTACTTATTCTGAATATTTACGGCATGTTAAAGCTGCTTACATTTTAAGAAGTAATTTTACCTGCAGCCAAATAGTTTTCTACCAAATTCCACTGTGACAATTTCCAAGCTGCTTCCACTCTGTAAGTGTTTAATTCATCTGTCCATTCAGACCTATCAAAAGAAACACACATCAACTAAACTTTTATTTAAATTAAGATGTCATTTAAAGATTTATACATGTGCTCTATTTATTGTATTGGTATTTATACTGTGTTTTGAATTCAGATATAAAATAATTATCTCTACCCAGAAAATTTTAATCTTCCCATTGCCCCAAAACAATTTTTCAATAATTATTTATAATAGAGCCATTTAAAAATGTCATTCCTTGACAAATTAAATTGTGCCACATTAGAGCACAGTTAATAACTAGACAATTACAAAATCCAATTGGAAGATTAGCTGCATGCTTAACTTGAACAAAGGGCAAAGAAGAAAAAAGCCAACTGAAGGCTTGTGTATTCAGAGGTAAGCAACTATAATAACTGAGGATTTTAAATGAAATTTAGAGACAAAAATATAGGAGCTGGTGGGGTGGGTCAGGAGCAGTTCAGGAGGGTGCACTGGACACTTGACACCAAGTTCATAAGAAAGTTACAAACGATGTATCAATGACATAACAAAGAATACAAAACTAGCTATCTAAAATATATACCTATTCTTTCAATATTTTCAGTCACTTTAAAATCTGGATTTGAAAAACCAGTCTGATATAGTCCGATTATTTTTTCCTAAGCATTCTACTTATGAGATACCATGATGGGCACAGAAGCAGCTAGACTTTCTCCATGTTTTTTCTTTATAATTATACTATTTTGATACCTGCTATATAGAATGTATATAACTAGCCACATTTTTCCATTTAATTATCTAATAACACTGAAAGGCACATTTTATTGTCCCCATTTTATTAAGAAAAGAAACAGACTCAGAGAGGCTGGAATAGATACCCAGGTCAACCTCCCTTACAAGCCCTCTTTGCTTGTTCTATAGTAAAATCACATAAAGCATACATTAAAAATGAACCATTTTTACTTTTTTAAAAATATAACAATATAAATATTGAGTACTGTTTAATTCCTAAATAAGCACCAACAAAATCAATTTAGAATATGGCTAAAAGAAATACAACAGAAATCCAATTTCAGAAGTCCAACTTTGAATGACTTTGTAAGTTTATCATCAGAAGCCAAAATATTCAAATTTTCAGGATAAAAGTCAGAGTAGAATGAGTAAGTGAGCAAATGGGTATCTAGAGAGGATGTGTCACATCAAGCATTGTACCAAGAAGTCCCTAAATGGCAACGGCAATGAGGATGAGGCTTTAAGAATTTTACCACACAAATGGGTTCATTAAAAACAGTGACTGTGTAGATTAAGCACAGTTAATTTTGGAGAAATATTTGTTTAAATACAAACAAAGATTTGCCCAAAGAAAACATGCCCACTCAATGACCACATACTCCCATATGACACAGCATCCCTTCCTTGAATACTGACAGTTGTCTTGTCACAACCCAAAGAACAGGGAGACTCTTTGTATCCCAGACCCAAAGAAAAGACAAGGAGAGTCTACTGTCTAGGGTGTCATAAGAAAACTTGAAAGCCTAGCTGAGCACTTCAGCTTGAGCCTTAATAAGCTTTCCCCAGTTCCTGCTATCTCTTTGCTCATAAAGTCTCTCAACTAATCTGGAGAGATGATCTACAACATAAAACCATTCTTTTCCTGCTTCTGCAGTTTCCCCCAACCTTTCATAAATTCCACTATTGTGATACTGTCTGACCAGTAAAGAGCTTCTCTGCTCTCAAGACACTTTAGAATCATGATTTTTATGAATTAGAGACTGGAACTTACATAAACTGTACTTAGAAGAAGCTGCCTTCAGAATGGTCTAACTAAACACAGCAGCCTATGTGTTCCTTGATTAACTGAGATGCCATTCCTTGTTGATCAGATCTCACTACCGAGAACAGTCAGAGTCTGGTGAATATATTAAGGAATAGGGGTTTTGTTCTCAGAGCAAAGAAGCTTTGAGAGTAGAGTCAACACTATAGTCATTCTCCAAAATGTTCAGCCTTAACCTTTGCCACAGTAAATATAGCATGGCTATTTTAATGCATATATTAGTTTGCTATAACATACCCATTTTCTTTTGGGAAGGAAAGCTGCTTTCATTTTTATCAATCCTTTAGGGAAAATCAACTCTCACAGTTTAGAGTGGTATTCCATAAATCAGACACAAAGCTCTCCCCTTCCCAACACAGAAAACAAATGGTGCTGATACTGTAGGCAGAGCTTAGATGCCCTTTGGAGGCCGAGAAAGTACCCATATGAGTCTCACTAACAGCAGGTAGACTCTGAAATGTCCCTGCCTTAAAGCCAAACTAATTCAAGGATGACACTTTGGACAGAATATAAGTTATTGAATGTTTATATAAATGAGAAAGGAGAAAAAATATTTTTTGATGCTTATCTCCAACCCTCATGAAAAATACCTAATATTTCTTTAGTAAACATTAACTAATTGAAAATTCCCACCCAGATACAACCAAAGAAAATCATGCCTTGTGAAATATTACCTGCTAGCATGCACTCCATTCACCTGAGTGATTACAGTAGATAGTTGACCAAGACCTAACATGGACTTCACTACTCCATGATAATGAATGATCTAGAAGTTTAAAAAATATTTAAAATGTCAATTATTATTCAATATATATTAGGTACAACAATAGTTCAACTTGTATCATTACAAAATACCATCTACCTCATTTTTCCAACCTTTCTTAGTTTAGCAGTTGACTTGCTTGGCTACATGGCAGAGCCCCCACCACTGTCTTAATATATTTGAAATTAAAAAAAAAAAAAAAAAAAACGCAAGACAACCTTATAAATCTTGATTGAATTTATTATTATTTTTTTTTTTTTTACCAGATTTGGTCTAATTTTCAGTTCAACCAAATAGAAAAATAACAAGTACTCTTTAATGTTTTGCTTAAAGATTATTTGTCATATTATTTTTCAAATAAAAATTTAAACTCAAAGGTCACAACATTATTCATATGGATTTTGGGTGTTGGTAACTAAAAAGTTAAAAAGACTTATGCAATATTCATTGACATTGAAAACAAGATTGTGAAAATCAAAGATCGTACTTTGAACTTCAGAGTAAACGTCAAATAAAAGAAAAAAGCAACAACCCAAGATTAGAAAGAATTGAAGCCAAGATTATGTCAATGATTCTAAACCCCTTTCCTGTTTCAATAGACAAGTGCTATCTAATATGCCCCCACTAGTAAACTGTAGCTCAGTGATTTTAAGGGAGCATTTCAAAGATTTGCAGGCAGATGAGTAGGGGTGAGAGGGGCTATGACAACCAAAAAAGTGTCTCAGGCTTTCTAAAAAAACTGATGCATGTCTTATACTTTTAGTAGCAAACTAAAATTATATAAATTTTAATTATTATACACAGTTTAATATAAATATATGCCTTCACAAATTTCATTCATTTTGAGGATTTTTAAGGTCATAGAAAGTTGGCATTGGAGGAACCCTTTGAGACTGTTTAGCACAATTTTCTAATTTTATCCATCAGGAAACTCAAGATCAGAGAAGGTTAAATATTTTCCAGACATACCAGGACAGTACTGAAACAAAAGTTTCTAGAGTTCCTAGTTCAGGGATCTATTCATTATGTTGTTTTTCACTTATTACCTGATCTGGTTCTTGCTGAATAGCCCTGTCATAACAAGCAGTGGCATCCCTCAGTAGGCCAATGCTTTCATGTTCAAGGATCTGTTCTTTTAGAGATGGTTCCGCCTTTCGAATTGCACTTACTCCAGCCACTCCATCTGGTTCATGCATAGCAGCATACAATTTCTTTGTTCAGCCAATTAAAAAACAATTAAACAGGGGAAAAACAAAATTGGAATAAAAATATAAAACCATATGTGAAAGTAGCATACCATAATTTTTTTCCTCAAAGCAACACTAAGTATGCTTCAATGCAGACTCACTTAAGATTACAAATGATCCCTTGGCATTCTATTAACCTCAAAACTGATTCCACTTAAACACAAATCTGTACTAGTAACTGTTATTGATAATGAAGGCTGTAAAGAATCTCAAGATCCTGAAACTCTCTTTGAATCTAGTGATAATAAATTCTGTTAAGTATAGTTTATATTACAAGTGTTTTATTGCATTTTAAAATTTTTAAACTTTTTTTGTAAGTAAGCATTTTTAATCATATTTTTTATTGTGGAATATAACATATATAAACAGAAGTGATAACTTTCCAATTACAATTTAACAAGTAGCTAGAGAGCAAATTTCAAAGAATGCTAGATATACTGGTATTGAGATGTCTTCAAGAAGAACAAGATATGAAGCCTGGGCTCAAAGGCTGAAAAATGATCTAGGAAACAGAAGCTAGAAGGAAAATGGACTGAGGAAGGGGACTAGAGTTGTTCCACATTTATTAACAAGGAAGAGCCAGCAAATGAAACTGTGAGGAGAAATCAGAAAAGTCTGAAGAAACCTGGAAGCTGTGGGAGAAAAGTGAGTATCTTAAAAAGAAAAAGTAGGCAAATGATGCTGTAAGATTAAGAAAATGAGGACTGAGTGATATTTATTGGACTTGTTAATATGGAAGCCATTGATTCCTCTAGCAAGAGCAGTGTCAGTTTAGTGTAGAAAGGGAAGCCTTGTTGAAATGGGCAAAGTGAATGGGAGGAATGGAGGTGAATGCTGGGAAGGTAGACAATTCTTTCAATAACTTTTGATTGTGAAGGCAAACAGGGTAATAGGAGTAGCTAAAGAAGAATACAAGATAAAGGGAATTTTTTTTTCTTTAATGGGAATACTCTAGCTGAAGATGAGAAAATAATACCAGAGAAAGGACTATTTGAAGGTGAAGAATCCTTGAAATCAAGATCACAAGTAGAAAGACTGGATTTTGACAGGAAGGGATATTTCCTTAGTAATAGTAACAAGAAGGAAGAAAAAGAACATGGGTGCATATGCAGAGTTGGGAGAGATTTCGCTTCTGTCTTCTGAATGAACAGCTAAGCAAGATCATTAGTTGAGAATATATTAGGTAGAAGCTGGGAAAAGAAGAAAGGTTAAGAAATAATCGTCTTGAGGAGTAGGGAAGTTGATTTACTAGAGAAACACGGAAGGACTGAAGGCAATGTTCGAGTTCTTCTGATGTTTGAAATCATGAACTGAAAGTGAAAACAGTGAAAAAATCACATTATGTGATTTTTCTCCAGCACTGTTTGATTTCTTATGTGCAGACACTGGGAAAGCAGATTGGTGAGTTTATCCAGGTTTGGAGTTTTACAAAATAAGTACAACACAGCAGGAGAAGGAGCGGGCAATTCAGCATGCTTGTAAGGGAATGAGTTTAATAATGAGCCACAGACTCGAAGCTAAATAAGGAGGAACACAAACGCAGGAAAGGGCTAATATTCATCCTAAGACAACAAGCTACTGATTTCCCAGTTCCTTCGTTACACTTTGCTTTTTGACTTAAAAAAAAGCCTACCAATCTTGATCTCTTATTTAATCCCATTGTGTTAGCCCCACCAGTCCTTACTTTTTTTTTCTTCCCCCACCAGGATCCTCAGGTATACTGCCTACCTGATTCCTGACATAATCAGCACATCTCTCTACCCACCATTCCCAAATTCAGGCCCACACTTCTCACTAGAAGAATAGTAATGGCTTCTTTGCTTTGAATCACAGCCTGTGCCGGTTTGAATGTATTGTGTCCCCCAAATGCCATTATCTTTGTGGTCTTGTGGGACAGACGTTTTGGTGTTGGTTAGATTTGCTTGGAGTGTGCCCCACCCAGCTGTGGGAGATGATTCTGATGAGATGTTCCCATGGAGGTGTGGCCCCGCCCATTCAGGGTGGGCCTTGATCAGTGGAGCTATATAAATGAGCTGACTCAGAGAGAGGGAAGTGAGTGCAGCTGGGAGTGATGTTTTGAAGAGGAGCAAGCTTGCTAGAGAGGAACGTCCTGGGAGAAAGCCATTTTGAACCCAGAACTTTGGAGCAGACGCCAGCCACGTGCCTTCCCAGCTAACAGAGGTTTTCTGGACGCCATTGGCCATCCTCTGGTGAAGGTACCCGATTGCTGAGGTGTTACCTTGGACGCTTTGTGGCCTTAAGACTGTAACTGTGTAGTGAAAAAAAACCCGTTTTATAAAAGCCTATCCATCTCTGGTGTTTTGCATTCTGCAGCATTAGCAAACTAGGACACAGCCCTTCCCCCACAACACCACAACCATTTAGCCAAATGACATTCTGACCATTCGCACTTCACTGATTCAAACTCTCGCAGTTCCTTAGATAACTTCAAAAGTCCTCTATGATTCATGATCTTTACTTTCCCAAATAGCCATCTTTTCTCTGCCATTCCAAGGCTGATATTTTACTTCACAGTACATACCATGCTCTTTCCCAACCCAATAGGGATGCCTCTGCTTGGAATGTCTTACTTCCTTCCTTTAACTATCTGTTATTCATTCTTTAAAGACCCAGCTTAGACAGCATCTCTAAGAAGCCCTTCCTGACCCCCCAGCTCACCCATCCCCATCGCCCATCCCACCCCATATAGAGGATGGTTAAGTGTCCTTTCTCAGAACATATTCATATTATTGTACTTAAGATCTTATTACACTTACTTGATGTTTATCTCTCCCCACTAGTCTGTAAGCTTCTGAAGTGCTTGCAAATATCTAGTGCCCAGCATAGTGTCTAACACACAAAATATGCTCAATAAAATGAACAAATGTAAACATAAATGACTGGCAATGTCAATCATCATTAATAAATTCACTATATTAATTTCAAACCTGTAAAAATCCAAGATGCTCTTGAATATTTTGCTTCTTTTCTGTAATAAATGATTCAAAGTGCATCACAGCTCGTGTGTATGCTTTGGAGCGAAAGGAAGCTACTGCCAGAGTATCCTGAGGTATGAGGTCTAGAAAACAAGTTACACTCTGATAGTCTTCATAATCCATAGTAGACACTAGATTAGAAAAAGACAGTTGAGTAATTAAAGACTTGTAAGATAAAATTTTAAAGTGTCATTTTAAGCATTTAAATTCAATCTATTTCACTAAATAAATTAATCTAAATGTAGCAGGGTATAATATTTGGGATGTAACTATCAACAGGATGATTCCTCAGAGGGTTCCTGCTCCAATTCTACCATTATTACTTAGCCTACCTTGGACAGCCATTTAAGTTATTTGAGTTTCTGTTCCTGAATCTATAAAAGAGAAATATTAGTACCTGCCCTGCCTTCCTTACAATGTTGTTATGAGGATTAAATACAAATCTACATTAAAATTTGAAAAGACACAAAGATGAGCTATTATTTATTATTGATAATGATAAAAATACTGATAGGCTGTGGCTATTAATAGGGAAAGAGGAGAATTATGGAAATACCCTTCTTTTAAATTTTATTTTTAAGTTAGACTGCTTTTTTTTTTCCTGTGTTGCAACATATATAACATCAACTATTACAATGGAAATAGAAAGCAAAAGCACCTTAGAAATAAAATCATCAACGCTTTAGGGCAATTTTTTCAAGAGTCCAAGAAAAGACATAGGTTGGAAATATCTAAATGAGGAAGTCCAGTTTATGAATTCTTATTTAAAACTTTTAACAATGATCCATGACAGTATGCAAAATATAGGAAACAAATTTCTCAAAATTTAAATAATCAAAATAGTAAACTAAGAAAAGTTATATTTAAAATAAGCTCCTTACTTCCATCTACCATTTCTAGGTCATTTCAAATAAGAAATATTAAAGGTATTGTACTTTTGAACCAATACAAATGTAATTATTTAAAAGCTAAATGTTTCATTGAACTGTTACTAGAAATGATAATAGAATTTTTATTTGGTTTATACTACTGTTTTGACATGTTGAAATAGGAATGGACATTTGGTTGTTAAATTAATGGAAAATATATTAATAACTAGTCATGGTTCAGCGAAAAACATTCTTCCAAACAGAAAATTATTTGGAAATCAAGAAAGGTTTAGAAAAATAACAAATGACTATGCTTAACAATAGGAATGTATGTGCTTTCACTGTATATGGATAAAAAGAGGGAGATGGCTCACAAATTAAGAACTATGTAAGTGAAGGCTCTTTAAGGATTATTAGACAGCTGATTTTTTTCAAGTAGTCCTAAAGCTTAGAGAGGAAAAACAAGTGCTGTCTATGAGAACAGCTGAAGTACAAAGAAGCAGAAGGATTACACACTCCATCCACTTGCTGGAAACATGGAAAAAAAAATGCTTCCAAGACAGTAAAAATATTCATTACTGTCTGATGAATATCATTCTTTTCATTAAATGCTTATGACATGGGGGAAGATAAGCAGGTGTAATTTTTAACTCTAACAAGATTACCCTTTTAGTGACCTTAGTGGGAGATTTATTATCACAGAGAAAAAAATAACACAAATGTAGATAGAGCAGGGTGTAATAAACATGTTAAGAAGAGCCTACTGGATGCTAAACACTACCAGAAGCATGGAACAAAGAAAAAAAATTAGTTTTTTCATAGGAGATGAAATGAATGAAATTAAAAGCTACTTTAAAATATAAGACTTAAATGTGGAAAAGATTGCTAAGACTAATTCACAAGAAGTAGAAAAATGATTGAAAAAAGATTTTGACTATACACAAACACTGAGGGGGCATGGAATAAATGGGTTGAGAAAGGGTTGGGTTAATAACAATATTAATATCTCATTTATTTTATGTATGTACCATCTCATTAATCCTCTCAACAATTCTCTCAGGGAGATAATATTAACTGATTTTATAGAATGAAAAATTAGTTATGTGCCTTGCCAAGAAAGTGAGAGTTAATAACTTCAATAGAGGTCTTCTACCTACAAATTCATTGCTTTTTCTCATTGAAAGCTTACACTATTACCCATAAAAGAAAATGATATCCATGAAAACAGGATTGCTTTTTTTAGCTAATGCTTAAATAACTGATAAAGGAGTGAATATGAGGAGAAGAAAATAAATACAAGTTAGGACTTACCCATTGAGTCTACCTTATCTCTGTTTGATTTGCTCTGTGGAAATTTCTCTGCATTCAGAGCCTGAAATTTGTGCCTTGCCCATTGTGTGAGATGATCAAGCATGGAGAACACAGTCTGTGTACTGAGTTGACACAAATCAGATGCACTGTCTTGGGTACTTATGGTATGCTGGTCGTCATGCCTTAGAACTGCCATAATTTCTGTGTAAACCTAAGAAGAACTCATTTTATGGCTAACAAAATGTCTATATATTATGTGATATAAGATTATTTTTATATGACATAAGATTAACCATATGAGGGCAACAATTATCAAAAGCAAAAAACAAGACCATGGACTAATAAAAAATTATCTTTCTCATATGTAAGTAAAACAGTAAAGGATTGCTTTTAAAAGAACGACTGCTGTACAAGAGTCACTATCCAGAAAAATCAATTTCATAGGAATAAATGTATAAATAAAAGGAAACGTAGGAAAATACATTCATGACATTGGGGTAAGAGAAAGCATCAAATAAAAGTCCACAATCCAATAGCTATAAAATGTTTATAAATTTCACATTTACATTTAAAATTTCTCTGTGGCAAAAGGCATAAACAAAGTTTAAAAAGAAAACCACACACTGAGAAAGAATTTAGCAAGATATGACTGGCAACAAATTGGTATACAGAAAATATAAAGCACTCCTACTGATTAATTTAAAAGAAGGCACACACATACTCAGAAGAAACAAACAGGCAAAGAAAATGCAGACTATTTACAAAAAAGTCATGCAAATATCAATGAACATAACTTTATTCATAATAATGAAGACGCAAATTAAAACAAAATGCCATTTAATTTTTGTCATGTTACCAAAAAGTCAAATGTTTGAAAATACCAAATGTTGGCAAGTGTGTGGGAAATTAATACACTCGTGAACTACTGGTAGGATTATAAATCAGCACAGATAATTTAGTCTCTAATAAAATTTTTTAACCTGTGAGTTACACACCATTTAACCCAAGAGTTCAACTTTTCAGTATCTATGCTGAAGACACACACAATGAGTAGTAAGGAACTTGGCTTCATTTAAAGAGAGGTCTGGCTTCTATCCCCCAGTCTGGGAGGTAACCTCTAAACTCTTGAAATTTCCCAAGTGATAGGCATGTCTTTGTTACTTGATGGTTCCCACAGAAAACACCTGATGGTTTATGCTAATTAGGTGACTCATAGTGGACCCCTCAGGTCATGTGATATCAGCCAGAGGGATGAAGACTGAGTTCAACCATGTGGGCGATTAATCAATCAACCATGCCAATGTAATGAAGCCCTAATAAAACTATGAAAATAGAAGCTTAGGTCAGTTTCCTGGGTTGACAATACTCCATGGATATTCTCACACATCCATGCCAGAAGAGCAACACATACAGAAGACAATGAGAGCCTAACGTTTGGAATCTTCCTAGATTCCACCATATGCATCTCTTGCTTTGGTTGTTTGTAACTTGATTCCTCTCCTTGTAATAAACAACATCCATGGGTATAATAGCTTTCACTGAGTATTTCTAGTGAATTATTTAACCAAAGGTGGATTTGGGAAACCCCTAAACTTGCAGTTGGTGGTTTTATGCAGTTAGTTCCCTCTAACTTTATAATTGGACCAACTCCTTACAGTTGGGATCAAAAGTCTTGGGCAGACTTTGCAGTTCTGGAGGACTATGCCCTCAATCTCATGGTTTGGCTAACTCAGTAGTACACACACACACACTCATAAGAAAGCAATGACATGATGCTCACCATAGCACTGTTTGCAAAAAGCAAAGAATCATTACTATGGAACTAGTTAAATAAATCATGGTATAATTATAGAGTGGAATCATTCTGTATGCAGCACTTAAAAAAGGATAGAGATATGATATATAGATGTGTGTGTAATTTATCCTTACAATTTGAATTCTGACCTTAAAAACATAGTAATGTGCTATTTAGGTTATCAAAAATAGTCATTTTATGAAAAAGAAAATTGTTACTGTCCACAGTTAAAAAAAAATCAAACTTCACAAAATATTATAAAATGAAAAGAAAAATATTCTCCTTTTACTCAAATCCACAGGGAAAAAACACTATCAGTAGTTTCTTATGTATCCTTCCAGAAATGCTCTATGCATATCTGTGCAAGTACAACACATACTTTCTAATTTTTGGCACTAAGCATTGCTTATTTATTTGATAAATAAAAGTTTAAAAAAGAGTTTGATGGAACTGAATTGAGAGCTCTGGTATCAACCCCCACTTCATGGCCAACTGATTTTCAATAAGGGGGAAAAGACTACTCAATTGGGAAGAATAATGTTTTCAACAAATGGTGCTAGGAAAACTGGATGTCTGTGCAAAAGAATGATGGTGGTCTCCTACTAACGCCATATAAAAAAATCAATTCAAAATGGATCAAAGACCTAAAGATAAGAGCCACAACTATAAAACTCCTAGAAGGACACATAGAGAAGCATCTTTAGGACCTTGTGTTAGGCGATGGTTTCTTGAGACTTTACATCCCAAGTACAAACAACAACAGAAAAGTAGATAAATGGGATCTCATCAAAATCAGAATCTTTTGTTCCTCAAAGAACTTTATCATGAAAGTAAAAAGACAATCTACACAATGGGGGAAATATTTCAGCTATTTCTCAGATAATAACTACAATATATAAATAAATCCTTCAACTCAGCAAAAGACAACCCAATTAAAAACTGAGCAAAAGACATGGATAGACATTTCTCTAGAACTAGATGCACAAATGGCCAAAAAAGCACATGAAAGATGCGCAACATCATTAGCCATTAGGGAAACGCAAGTCAAAACCACAATGAGATACCATTTAACACCCACTAGGAATGGCTACTACTTTTAAAAAATGGAAAATTACAAGTGTTGAAGAAGATGGGGAAAAACAGGAACAACATTCAATGTAAAATGGTGTAGCTGCTGTGGGAGACCGTTTAGTGGTTCCTCCGTAAGTTTAGAATTACCATATGATCTGTCAATCCCATTTCCAAGTGTATATATCCCAAAGAATTGAAAGCAGGAACTAGAACAGATATTTTCACATCAATGTTCCTAGCAGCATTATTCACAATTGCTAAAAGACAAAAGCAACTAAAGTTTCATCAATCAATGAATGGATAAATGAATGTCATACATATATATATACAATGGAATATTATTCAGCCATAAGAAGGAATGAAATTCTGACATATGCAACAACATGGATGAACCTTGAAAACACGTTAAGTGAAATATGTGAGACACAAATGGACAAATATTGTACGATCTCACTGATATGATATAATTAGAATGAGGACAGTCATACAGTCAGAATATAAATACAGGTTACCAGGCTATGGGCTGGGGTAGGGAATAGGGAGTTAAGGCTTGAAACATAAAAAAGTTTCTATTTGGGATGATGGAAAAGTTTTGGTAATGGATGATGAGGATGCTAGTACAACATTGTGAATGTAATTAAAAAGAATGGATTATACATTCAAATGTTGTTAAAAGGGGATATTTTAGTTTGTATATATATATTACTGGAATTAAAAAAAAATCCATGGAACTGCAAAATGCAAACAGTGAATCCTAAATTAAACCCCATGGACTATAGTTAATAATACAATTATAAAAATGTGCTCTCATCAACTGCAACAAATGTACCACACCAATGCAAGTTGTATGGGAACACTGTATTTTATGCATGATTGTTCTCTAAACACACAACTCCAATAATTAAAAAAAAAATTTTTGTATTCCTCCAAACAAGTACATACATAGCCATTTAATGATCTGTATCTCTTACTAATAAGTAGCCTTTCTTATATGAATTACATCGGACAAACTAAGTTTCACGTGTTCAGAAACCAAATAAAATAATATTCTCTCACCTCCTGCTGATCTTCTTGACTACAACCCAATAAGACATAAACAAGAATATGTGGAAGAAGATAAATGGTCACCTTGAAATCATGCTTCATCATAATACTACAGCAGGTAAAGATTTTACTGGCAAGTTCATGCCGTACCTGTAAATTCAAATGGTTAGGGAGAATAAGTAGTTTTAAATATTTTATTCTATTGGTTAAATGCCAAAAAACAATATGTGAGATAATTAATCATGATAGCTTGGGTTTTCTCTTATGGAGAGAGGTAAATATACTCAAGCAAGGAGGATTTCAGTAACCACTTCTCTGGTAACTCTAAATTGCTGCAAAAGCCCAACCTGCTCAAACTCCTATATGCAATCCGTATCTCTGCAAAGCTACCTCAGCATAAACAGTCTCAACCTCTTACAGTTGTTTTTTAATGCAGGATGTTTTGTAATAGATTAACCTTCCTAATTACAGTATACTTTACTTAGCTAACATTAAATTTGAGCACACAGATGACTGAAGTAACCAAAAAGTATGTCTGGGCCAGGATGTTAAGCATGAGATTCAAATTTATAACAAATAAACACTGGTGATTGATTATAGGAAAAAATAAAAAGAGAAAATTAAATTACTTTGGATTTGAGTCAAATTTTATCGGTATGATGTAAATTTCGATTTACCTACATTACTATTCTATTATAAATTTTTAAAGTTTCTTTTCTCAAATATGAATCTTTGTTTATTAAAAAAAAAACACATAAAAAGATTGTAGAGCTGAAAACAATTTTCCAGTATTCTACATTTTACATATAATATATTCAGCATATTCATAAAATGTCTCAGAGAAGACTTCTTGCAATTATCAGATACAAATTATCAGAATATTTTTTAAATTTACAGAAATGTGAATTAAAAACAAAAGCTGTGAATTTCAAAAATGCATTAAATATTCTCTTTGAATACAGAATACCTTTTCATCAGACATGCAAAAATTTCACATTAGGGACACATCAGAAATATAACTCTGTTGTTTCCAAGAAATTTCATTTAAAAAAAAAATTATTTTTCTTTTGGAGAAAGTTCATATAAAATGTATCTTATTTTAGAAGTAGCTACTAAAGGACAATATATCTTTCTAATATACTAGAATCTTAAGTAGAAAAACTCTGATATAACTTTTATATCCTTTTAATCAATACTATTTTACAATGTAAAATGAATAGACATTTTATTTTATTTGTGGAAACAATTACCTTCTCACTGAGATACTATTACTAGTAACAACAGAGAAATTGTTATTCTGTTAGTAATGTTTTTCTACAAAAATTTCTATGAATATCATTACAAATATTTCAATGCCTTTTGGTGTGTGCGATGCATTCAGATAGATGCTTCTGGTTTTCTTTAGAGTTTATGTTCAGTTATCAAATTCTGGATAAATTTTTCTTACCTTTGTTATAAGATAACCTGCCCAGGATGCTGACCATTCTGCAAAGTTATTACCTAATTTACTTAAGTAAATTGGCTTCTTAACTTCAGACCAATCTGTTGACTTCTGAGAACTCTTATATCTGTAATTTTGAAAATTTATTTATTAAAAAGTATATAAATACATATCCATGTATTTAGAATTTTAGTTTAGAAAGTAAAAGAAATTATATCAACTCCTTCACTGACTACTCGACTACTGCCTTGCCTTAACTGTAGTATGGTCAAACACATCACTTTTCCTGTATCCTTAAGATAGGGTGAAAGGTCATTCTTGCACACCCAAAGTATTTCAAAAGATTTGCTATTGAGTCTGCCTCTTCTTCATCAATGCTCCTCTCAGATCATTCTAACTCCATTCTTACATAAGAAAGATCTGTTACTTTGATGCTCAAGCCACCTAGTTACACCATTCTCTATACCTTCTCTAAAGGCATCTACTAAACCCATTGATAAACAATCTCACTGATATCTGAAGTACATGCCTCAGTGTCTTCCTTTCTTCCCCAAGTCTTATTATCCTGAATGACTTCAATGTCTGCCTGGACCACCTAATCAACTTCAAAACTTCTCAGTGACTTTCACTTCTATACCAGTATCAGAGCTTCCTTGACAATACAAAGAAAATTCTTCTCTTCCAAATCAACTGGACATGTCCCTCTATGGCCACAGTTTCCTAAATTCCCAGTTCAACAGATCTATTCTATTTCACTGAGATCTCTGTCCCCTTATCCTGCTGTACTCCCTGATTTATGATACCCTCCTCACTTAACCTTGTTCTTTAAAGAGCTCTGTCTCTAGGATCCTTCACACTTCAAGCATTCTTGTGGCAATATCCTCTACCTACTCCACTGCCCCATTGTCCTGAATAGTTGCATTTATCTGACAACCACCCAACCAGGATAAATTTAAACGTCTGCCTTCACTAAAATGATATGCAGGCCACTGAACATTGATAGAGGAAAATCACTAGAAGTCTTATGAGATTAGTTCTACTATAAATTCTTGGTCTTCAACATCAATGGATTCTCTAGGTTGCCCAAAAATCTTAAGTCTTTTAATGCTTTAAAGTTTTAAATTTTAAAAAGAACTTAGCTAGAAAACTACTGATATTGGGGTACAAGCTAACTTCTGCCTAGTTACATCCTAATGTTTTCTTCTAAAATTATTTCTATGGCAACTTCAAACTATAGTTGATTATTTAGTTCTAAAAGTTAAATCTTCCCAACACTGCCATTCTTTAATCCAGGTTTAGTGATTTTACATAAATAGTTTAATTGAAAAAAATATTTAAAAGAGAGTATAGGATTATAATTTCAAGGCAGCTAAGACATGGAAATGCTTTTAGGGAATTCTTTATTCCCTCAAGGCCTTCTGGAGCAAATAGCAAGCACTACAAACGGTATTTCCTGATCTATTGGCTAACCTGGTATCTTGGTGTTTCATACACAAGTTTTTATACAAAAGGGGGTCAACTTCATGAACCTCCATCAACCTCTCATTTTTATAAGCCAGCAATTTCAATGAGTAGACCTCAGCTAGGTAGATGTCCTAACTTCTACCTTAAGTGTGGTTTATAGGTCTAATTTCTGAGACTGCCTCAAATTACCATCTTTGGAGCCAGATCCCTGGACTCAGGATAGATAAAGCAACCTCTGGTTCAGATAAAAAAGAAGATTGTATGTATTCTCATTGCTTTGCAAAGATAGTTCTTATATATAATCGCTTAAATATTGCTTCTTATGAAAGAATAACAAGTAGGCAGTAGCCAGTTCCTTTCTACATCACCAAAAGCAAGAAATTTATTCAACAAGTTGGGATAGAATAAGGATTTTTTTTTATTGAGTGTTCTTTAAATGTCAGGTACTCTACTAGGTACATTTTAATATCAACTCCTTAATTCCTAACAATGGTCACAAAAGGTGAGTAAAATTATCATTTTCAGGATAGAAAAAATGAGACTTGGAATTTTTAAGTAACTTGCACAAGACTTCAGAGTGAGCAAATACAGAATTAAATTTCAAGCCTCAGTCCTTCTGACTCCAAAGGCCATAAACTGCCACTAGATCATAGAATCTCTCAAGCATTGATGTTTCCCATAAAACAGAGAACAAAGAAATAGGTATGTGTGGAGCCTCAAAAAAGAAACAAACAAATTTTAACTGCAGAATTTTATTTTATATTAATGAAGTATATCTTTAAATAATACTAGTCATAAGAAATAAAATGATTTTAAAAGATTTGGAAATATAAAAAGGTATGAAGCAAAAAATCTGCATATCTAAACACTTTTATAAAAAATTTTCCAAGTTTTAGGTACTTAATTAAGACTCAAGGAAGTTACATAATTTCCCTAAGGACACATACTTAATAAGCATATGACCAGAGTACCTAATATTACAGTTTCTAACTAAAAATAATGTATCATTTTGTAGATTTTAATCAGCCCTAACAAAGTTACTTAAATTGAAAGAACTTGAGAAAATACATTTTTTTGAAAGTAGAGGGAGAAAATATATTTATGAACACAAATTGGGAAGGGATCAAAAGCTCTCTAATTGGGGTTACTAAAGGCTTTGGGACTAGATTTAAACTCTTAAATTTCTAAATTGTATCTGTCATAAGCTTCAATTCATATTCAACTTAAAGTAGATTCTTTCAAAGTACAATTGACAGCTGAATATATGAAAAACATTAATTTTTAATTTCAATTAATTTGTCTAAATACTTAAAGTTATAAAAGTTAACCCAGTGACTAGACCACACTTATCATTTTGATAAGATTTTACACCAAAATCCTGGTGGAAAATACATACAGAATATAATAAACATTTTAATGTTAATAGTACTATTTTTATGAAATAAAGTAAAATGAAATAAAATAAATACCTGGTATTTAGATGAGGTTCCAGTATTTCCCGAACATGTTCGGGAAATCTCCTCCATAACTGGTGACCTGGGCCATCAGTCTGCATCTCTCTACAGTCATAAATAGCAAGTAACTCCTACAAATACACATTTACGTTTGTAAGTCAACAGCAAAAGATATTCATCAATGTTCTATATATTATGGTTATAAAACCACTTAGAAAAAAACACAGAATTATAAAACTCTGTAGCTCCAAAAAAGCTTATGACATTTATTTCAATGCCTTGAATCACTTAGGTGATAAACTCAAGGTCAAAAAGTATTAACACTATTTGAACAAGAAGCCAGTTTTTGTTCTATACATAAAATGATAACATGTATTGTGAGAGCTATCTGGAGGAAAAAATTGGAATTTCCTATATGTGGAGAAGCATAATCCTTAGAATTTGATCATTTCAGAATTTTAATGAGAGGAACTTCAAATCCAAAACAGATCACAAATTCAAGATTTCATAAATTATAAACAACCAAACATATAATTCTGAAAATAAAATGTAAATGTTAAAGACCAGTTCAAGCCTTGAGATTAAATTATATTTCTTTCCTTTCAAAATATAACAGGGATTTTATACATGAAGAAAGAAAATCTTTGTCACTAATGTCAACCTGCAAAACAAGTACAATATGTTAGGGCATTGTATCTTTCACCACCTATTATTACTCTTTCTTTCCATTTCCACTGAAAATGACCATATACAACAAAAATTTCCTAATATTGTAAAATATTAGCAGTCAAGCAAAATACAAATTCTCTACTTTTACACTATGCTTTTAATAAAAGTAAGCAAACATATGAGAAGTTAAAATAAAAACGTAAAACCGATTTTCATTTAACTTTGAAATGGTATTAAAATTTTTTTTGAAGCCAGCTTTCCCTGATACTTGACAAAGTAACTCTAGCCAGCAGAAGCTCTCTTAATCGACCTCTGATAACAGACCATCAGCGATTCTCCGTGTTGGTTTCAGGACCCTTTATACTCTTAAACGTTACTGAAGAACCTAAAAGTTTTTGTATATGTAGATTATACCTAATTATTTTTACCACATTAGAAATTAAAACTAATAAATATTTAAAATAAATATTTTGATTCAGTTAAAAATAACAATGATAAATCCATTAAATGTTAACACAAATAATGTGTTTTATGAAGAATAACAGTATTTCCAAAAAAAAAAAAAAAATTTGTGATGAGTGCAATTGTTTTACAATTTTACAAATCTCTTTAAAAACTGGTATAAATAGAGGATGGCTGAATGCTCATGTATGATTCTTTGGTTGGTTGCAATATTGTACATTATTTAGTTTCTGGGATGTATACATATAAAATAATGAAGGCTAATGTTTTATTGCTACGAAGAAAATAGGTTTAATTTCACAGGACTCCCTGCGCTCCCTAGAAAGGATCTTAGGATCCTCTAAGGGTTGCTGGACCGCACTTTGAGAACTGCGAAATTAACCAATGCTTTCCAGGCCCCCTGGAAAACATAAGTGATACTGATGGCATGCTAAATGCTTACAAATAGTAGGCAATTTTTCAGTGTACACCAACGCTTTTACTCTCACCAACTAAGTTTTATGCCTATCAAAAAACAAACTGTGCTTGTTCTTTTTTTTTTTTTTTAATCACCCCAATCTACTTTTTTTTTTTAATCTTCATTTTATTGAGATATATTCACATACCACGCAGTCATACAAAACAAATCTTACTTTTGATTGTTTACAGTACCATTACATAGTGGTACATTCATCTCCCAAATCAATCCCTGACACCTTCATTAGCACACACACAAAAATAACACGAATAATAATTAGAGTGAAAAAGAGCAATTGAAGTAAAAAAGAACACTGGGTACCTTTGTCTGTTTGTTTCCTTCCCCTACTTTTCTACTCATCCATCCATAAACTAGACAAAGTGGAGTGTGGTCCTTATGGCTTTCCCAATCCCATTGTCACCCCTCATAAGCTACATTTTTATACAACTGTCTTCGAGATTCATGGGTTCTGGGTTGTAGTTTGATAGTTTCAGGTATCCACCACCAGCTACCCCAATTCTTTAGAACCTAAAAAGGGTTGTCTAAAGTGTGCATAAGAGTGCCCACCAGAGTGACCTCTCGGCTCCTTTTGGAATCTCTCTGCCACTGAAGCTTATTTCATTTCCTTTCACATCCCCCTTTTGGTCAAGAAGATGTTCTCCATCCCACGATGCCAGGTCTACATTCCTCCCCGGGAGTCATATTCCACGTTGCCAGGGAGATTCACTCCCCTGGGTGTCTGAT
Organism: Choloepus didactylus; assembly: GCF_015220235.1. Classification (NCBI taxonomy): domain Eukaryota; kingdom Metazoa; phylum Chordata; class Mammalia; order Pilosa; family Megalonychidae; genus Choloepus; species Choloepus didactylus. The sequence continues at coordinate 153,423,066 of NC_051307.1, read as the reverse complement.
CCCAAGTAGGGGGGAGGGCAGTGATTTCACCTTTCAAGTTGGCTTAGCTAGAGAGACAGGGCCACATCTGAGCAACAAAGAGGCATTCGGGAGGAGGCTCTTAGGCACAACCATAGGGAGGCCTAGCCTCTCCTTTGCAGCAACCGTCTTCCCAAGGGTAAAACCTATGGTAGAGGGCTCAACCCATCAAACCACCAGTCCCCTATGTCTGTGGTCATGTTAGCAACCATGGAGGTGGGGTAGGAGAATACCCCTGCATTCTCCACAGGCTCCTCAAGGGGGCACTACATCTTTTTTTTTTCCTTGTTTTACTTTTTTTTTTTTTTTTAACTTTCCCTTCTTTTTTAAATCAACTGTATGAAAAAAAAGTTAAAAAGAAAACAAACATACAATAAAAGAACATTTCAAAGAGACCATAACAAGGGAGTAAGAAAAAGACAACTAACCTAAGATAACTGCTTAACTTCCAACATGTTCCTACTTTACCCCAAGAAAGTTACCTAATATAGCAACATTTCTGTGAACTTGTTCCTACTATATCCATCAGAAATTAACAGACCATAGTCATTCCTGGGCATCCGCAGAACGTTAAATAGCTTATCTGTTCTTCTTGGATTATTGTTCGCCTTTCCTTAATTGCTCTCTACTGCTAGTTCCCCTACATTCTACATTATAAACCATTTGTTTTACATTTTTCAAAGTTCACATTAGTGGTAGCATATAATATTTCTCTTTTTGTGCCTGGCTTATTTCGCTCAGCATTATGTCTTCAAGGTTCATCCATGTTGTCATATGTTTCACGAGATCGTTCCCTCTTACTGCCGCGTAGTATTCCATCGTGTGTATATACCACATTTTATTTATCCACTCATCTGTTGAAGGACATTTGGGTTGTTTCCATCTCTTGGCAATTGTGAATGCTGCTGCTATGAACATTGGCGTGCAGATATCTGTTCGTGTCACTGCTTTCCGATCTTCCGGGTATATACCGAGAAGTGCAATCGCTGGATCGAATGGTAACTCTATATCTAGTTTTCTAAGGAACTGCCAGACTGACTTCCAGAGTGGCTGAACCATTATACAGCCCCACCAACAATGAATAAGAGTTCCAATTTCTCCACATCCCCTCCAGCATTTGTAGTTTCCTGTTTGTTTAATGGCAGCCATTCTAACCGGTGTTAGATGGTATCTCATTGTGGTCTTAATTTGCATCTCTCTAATAGCTAGTGAAGCTGAACATTTTTTCATGTGTTTCTTGGCCATTTGTATTTCCTCTTCAGAGAACTGTCTTTTCATATCTTTTGCCCATTTTATAATTGGGCCGACAGTACTATTGTCATTGAGTTGTAGGATTTCTTTATATATGCAAGATATCAGTCTTTTGTCAGATTCATGGTTTCCAAAAATTTTTTCCCATTGAGTTGGCTGCCTCTTTACCTTTTTGAGAAATTCCTTTGAGGTGCAGAAACTTCTAAGCTTGAGGAGTTCCCATTTATCTATTTTCTCTTTTGTTGCTTGTGCTTTGGGTGTAAGGTCTAGGAAGTGGCTGCCTAATACAAGGTCTTGAAGATGTTTTCCTACATTATCTTCTAGGAGTTTTATGGTACTTTCTTTTATATTGAGATCTTTGGTCCATTTTGAGTTAATTTTTGTGTAGGGGGTGAGGTAGGGGTCCTCTTTCATTCTTTTGGATATGGATATCCAACTCTCCCAGCCCCATTTGTTGAAAAGACCATTATGACTCAGTTCAGTGACTTTGGGGGCCTTACCAAAGATCAGTCGGCCATAGATCTGAGGGTCTATCTCTGAATTCTCAATTCGATTCCATTGATCTATATGTCTATCTTTGTGCCAGTACCATGCTGTTTTGACAACTGTGGCTTTATAAAAAGCTTCAAAGTCAGGGAGTGTAAGTCCTCCCACTTCGTTTTTCTTTTTTAGAGTGTCTTTAGCAATTCGAGGCATCTTCCCTTTCCAAATAAATATGATAACTAGCTTTTCCAAGTCTGCAAAGTAGCTTGTTGGAATTTTGATTGGGATTGCATTGAATCTGTAGATGAGTTTGGGTAGAATTGACATCTTAATGACATTTAGCCTTCCTATCCATGAACATGGAATATTTTTCCATCTTTTAAGGTCCCCTTCTATTTCTTTTAGTAGAGTTATGTAGTTTTCTTTGTATAGGTCTTTTACATCTTTGGTTAAGTTTATTCCTAGGTACTTGATTTTTTTAGTTGCTATTGAAAATGGTATCTTTTTCTTGAGTGTCTCTTCAGTTTGTTCATTTCTAGCATATAGAAACATTACTGACTTATGTGCATTAACCTTGTATCCCGCTACTTTGCTAAATTTGTTTATTAGGTCTAGTAGCTGTATCGTCGATTTCTCAGGGTTTTCTAGATATAAGATCATATCATCTGCAAACAATGACAGTTTTACTTCTTCTTTTCCAATTTGGATGCCTTTTATTTCTTTGTCTTGCCGGATTGCCCTGGCTAGCACTTCCAGCACCATGTTGAATAACAGTGGTGACAGCGGGCATCCTTGTCTTGTTCCTGATCTTAGAGGGAAGGCTTTCAGTCTCTCACCATTGAGTACTATGCTGGCTGTGGGTTTTTCATATATGCTCTTTATCATGTTGAGGAAGTTTCCTTCAATTCCTACCTTTTGAAGTGTTTTTATCAAAAAGGGATGTTGGATTTTGTCAAATGCTTTTTCAGCATCTATTGAGATGATCAATTGATTTTTCCCTTTTGACTTGTTAATGTGTTGTAATACATTGATTGATTTTCTTATGTTGAACCATCCTTGCATGCCTGGAATGAACCCCACTTGGTCATGGTGTATGATTTTTTTAATGTGTCTTTGGATTCGATTTGCAAGTATTTTGTTGAGGATTTTTGCATCTATATTCATTAGGGAGATTGGCCGGTAGTTTTCCTTTTTGGTAGCATCTTTGCCTGGTTTTGGTATTAGATTGATGTTAGCTTCATAAAATGAGTTAGGTAGTGTTCCATTTTCTTCAATGTTTTGAAAGAGTTTGAGTAAGATTGGTGTCAGTTCTTTCTGGAAAGTTTGGTAGAATTCCCCTGTGAAGCCATCTGGCCCTGGACATTTATTTCTGGGAAGATTTTTGATGACTGATTGGATCTCTTTGCTTGTGATGGGTTGGTTGAGGTCTTCTATTTCTTCTCTGGTCAGTCTAGGTTGTTCATATGTTTCCAGGAAATTGTCCATTTCCTCTACATGATCCAGTTTGTTGCCATACAGTTGTTCATAGTATCCTCTTATAATTTTTTTAATTTCTTCAGGATCTGCAGTTATGTCACCTTTTTCATTCATTATTTTGTTTATATGGGCCTTCTCTCTTTTTGATATTGTCAGTCTAGCTAGGGGCTTGTCAATCTTGTTGATCTTCTCAAAGAACCAACTTTTGGTGATATTTATCCTCTCTATTGTTTTTTTGTTCTCTATGTCATTTATTTCTGCTTTCATCCTTGTTACTTCTTTTCTTCTACTTGGTTTAGGATTGGTTTGCTGTTCATTTTCTAGCTTCTTCAGTTGATCCATTAGTTCTTTGATTTTGGCTCCTTCTTCCTTTTTAATATATGCGTTTAGTGCTATAAATTTCCCCCTTACCACTGCTTTTGCTGCATCCCATAGGTTTTGGTATGTTGTGTTCTCATTTTCATTCGTCTCTATATATTTAGCAATTTCTCTTGCTATTTCTTCTTTAACCCACTGATTGTTTAGGAGTGTGTTGTTTAACCTCCAGGTATTTGTGAATTTTCTAAGTCTCTGATGGTTATTGACTTCTAATTGTATTCCATTGTGGTCAGAGAATGTGCTTTGAATAATTTCAATCTTTTTAAATTTATTGAGGCTTGTTATATGTCCCAGCATATGATCTATTCTGGAGAAAGTTCCATGAGCACTAGAAAAGTATGTGTATCCTGGTGATTTGGGATGTAATGTCCTGTATATGTCTGTTAAATCTAATTCATTTATCAGATTGTTTAGGTTTTCAATTTCCTTATTGGTCTTCTGTCTGGTTGATCTATCTATAGGAGAGAGTGATGTGTTGAAGTCTCCCACAATTATTGTGGAAACTTCAATTGCTTCCTTTAGTTTTGCCAGTGTTTCTCTCATGTATTTTGTGGCACCTTGATTGGGTGCATAGACATTTACGACTGTTATTTCTTCTTGCTGAATTGCCCCTTGTATTAGTATGTAGTGGCCTTCTTTGTCTCTCAAAACATCCCTGCATTTGAAGTCTATTTCATCTGAGATTAATATTGCTACACCTGCTTTCTTTTGGCTGTAGCTTGCATGAAATATTTTTTTCCATCCTTTCACTTTCAGTTTCTTTGTGTCCCTGTGTCTAAGATGAGTCTCTTATATGCAACATATTGATGGTTCATTTTTTTTGATCCATTCTGCGAATCTATATCTTTTAATTGGGGAGTTTCATCCATTTACATTCAACGTTATAACCGTGAAGGCATTTCTTGAATCGGCCATCTTATCCTTTGGTTTATGTTTGTCATATTTTTCCCCTCTGTCTATTAATATCCTTTATTGTACCCATACCGAATCTCTTTAGTACTGAACCTTTCTCCAAGTCTCTCTGTCCTTTCTTTGTTTCTCTGTCTGTAGGGCTCCCTTTAATATCTCCAGTAGGGCAGGTCTCTTGTTAGCAAATTCTCTCAGCATTTGTTTGTCTTTGAAAAATTTAAGCTCTCCCTCAAATTTGAAGGAGAGCTTTGCTGGATAAAGTATTCTTGGTTGGAAATTTTTCTCACTCAGAATTTTAAATATATCGTGCCACTGCCTTCTTGCCTCCATGGTGGCTGCTGAGTAGTCACTGCTTAGTCTTATGCTGTTTCCTTTGTATGTGGTGAATTGCTTTTCTCTTGCTGCTTTCAGAACTTGCTCCTTCTCTTCTGTGTTTGACAGTGTGAGCAGTATATGTCTCGGAGTGGGTTTATTTGGATTTATTCTATTTGGGGTTCGCTGAGCATTTATGATTTGTGTATTTATGTTGTTTAGAAGATTTGGGAAGTTTTCCCCAACAATTTCTTTGAATACTCTTCCTAGACCTTTACCCTTTTCTTCCCCTTCTGGGACACCAATGAGTCTTATAGTTGGACGTTTCATATTATCTATCATATCCCTGAGGTCCATTTCGATTTTTTCAATTTTTTCCCCATTCTTTCTTTTATGCTTTCATTTTCCATTCTGTCATCTTCCAGGTCACTGATTCGTTGTTCAACTTCCTCTAGTCTTGTACTATGAGTGTCCAGAATCTTTTTAATTTGGTCAACAGTTTCTTTAATTTCCATAAGATCATCCATTTTTTTATTTAGTCTTGCAATGTCTTCTTTATGCTCTTCTAGGGTCTTCTTGATTTCCTTTGTCTCCCGTACTATGGTCTCATTGTTCATCTTTAGTTCTTTGAGTAGCTGGTCTAGGTGCTGTGTCTCTTCTGATCTTTTGATTTGGGTGCTTGGGCTTGGGTTATCCATATCGTCTGGTTTTTTCATATGCTTTATAATTTTCTGTTGTTTTTGGCCTCGTGGCATTTGCTGAACTTGATAGGGTTCTTTTAGGATTTGTAGACCAATTGAAGTCCTTATCTCTAATTTATGAGATCTACAGCTTCGTGGAGTACACTTTCTCTAACTAACCAGCAGGTGGCGTCCACGAGCCACCTGTTCTCCACAAGCCAGTTCTCCCCTGCTTAGCCTTTTTGGTGAGTGGGGGAGTGAGTCTTGTGGGGTCCAATTGGTGTACCAAGCTTGCGTGTGTAGTTGGTGTTGCCTGCCCTGTATATGGGGCGTGTTTCTGGGCAGTCAGGGAGGGGGGGGTGGCTCTAACAATCAAATCTCCCTGGTGATCCTAGAGTTTTAAGGCTGCTGCAATAGTCTAATCCTTCAGTTCAGTCCTGCCACAGTTTGTCTCTGCCACTGACCCACAAGTCCTTGGTACTGGCGTATGGCTCCTGAGACTTGCAAGTGGGCCCCTCTTCCAGGCCGTGCACCCCCTGGTCCTCTGTTGAGGGATGACTGTGCTATGTCACAGGTGAGTGCCGTCCCCCCAGAGCGGTTCTGGGCTGCTGGGCTGTGTAGGGAGGCTCCCAGTCTGCTGAAATGATGGCTGATTGGGGCTTTGTTAATTCACACTGCTCTACCTTCCCAACTCTGGGACAATCAGCTGAGGTTGCAGGGAAGGCTAATGACCACGCCCAGTTTTGTGGTGTGTGCCTGTTATCTGAAGCACTTCCGTCACACTGGGTTGTCTGGGGCAGTTCTGGGCTATGTAGCTGGCGATGGGCAGGAGTGTTTCCTGTCCACCAGGATGATGGCTGTGAGCGGACACCCCCCTTTTCTTGGGAAGTTGTGGTGTTTAGTGAATTTTCTCAGCCAGTGGATTATTGCGTTTTGTCTCAGAGCTCTCCTAGTTCTGCTCTTGACTTAACCTGCCCAAATTGCAAGTCTTTGAAGCTTTCTCTGTGCTTGTTCTTAAACCAATTTATGCCAGGTGGACTTGTTAGTGTAAATATGTAGCTTCATGACGTGTTACAAAAGCCCAAAAGAACAAAAATTAACAGACTAATTTATACGAAAATATGTTGAACGCACAGGAAAGATTCAGCATAGACAAACTGCTTAAAATATTTTGCTGCCAGGAGTTCTGACCTTCAATAGGATGTACAAACCCGGAAAGAGTATCACTCGCTTCCTACCAACAAGAAAAAACTAGATAATCTACAAAATCATAACTTTTCTTGAACCCAGAAATTAGAGGTACCAGGGCAACCAATTAAGACTGAAATCTAGAGAGGTACTGTCAGACCACTTTTCACAGAAGGTATTAAGAAAGAGAGGGCCATAATACAAGAGTGCTAGTAAAACACCAATTAACAAGCAATAAGAGCCTGTTGCTAAGAGAGGGTCAAGAGCATGCACAGGGATCCTTCTGAGGCATAGACATAAGGAAGAGCAAAAGCTAAGGGTGGACCAGGAACATTGAGGAAAAACGTCTTATGAACTACCATCCACTCTAAACACAATATAATATTGGAGAAATTTGAAGCAGATGTTGAACAGAAGGTAATCAGAGGAAAAACAAAATACATCCAGCTCAACTCCTCAGATTGACCCAACCATCATACTAATAATGTAAAGAATGAGAATGCATTCTTGGAGCAAACGAATATAGTTCAGCCCAGCTATATTCTGGGGTTTTAATTAACTGGGGTTTTAATTAACAAATGTGGACTGCTGAATACAAGCTACAAGTATAGACAAACCCCTATCAAGCAGCAAAGTGCCCTGAGGTTGCTCCCAGTGAGGGGAGGATGGGGGGGAGTGGGGGAGGTGACAGGGAAAAAAAAAAAAACAAAACAGAGAAAAAAATACAGAAGCTTTTAGAGGCAGCTGACCTGAAAGAGCCAGAAGGAGCCTGCGTCCTGGGAGATGGAGCCCAGAAGACCACGTGCTATCTCTGACCAATGGGCAAAACTGGGGGGCCATGGACTGGCTCTGAAAAGGGGCTTTCTTTCCCTTTTTCTTTCTCTCTCTCAACCTGAGTGCCTCAGTGCAGAAAACCTCAGTTCCCAGTGCTCTAACCCAGACAGGAGTTCAGTTAACAGAGTCAGAGAGACAAAGGAACAATTCAAATGCAGAAGACAGCTCCCTAGGGGGTGTATCTTTCCTAAGAGGAAGGAGGTGGGGCCCAACTCTAGTGCCTGCCTTCCGTTCAGAACTCACAGCCCAGGCCTGGGGGGAAACAGACAAAACAGAAACTAAAGGGGCCACACCTCCTTACAACAGTGGGGAGCAACACGCTGACAGGCGCCACCTGCTGGTCAGGTTAGGAAAAGCACAGTGACTAGAGGCCTCACAGGAAAGTTTGCAATCTTCTAAGATACACCCTCAGGGAAACTTGAAACTGAATATAACCCCATTCTGAGGCCTGAACCCATTCTGGTCTGGGAAAATCTGATTGGGGTAATGAAGGAAACCAGGTGCCTAGACAACAGAAAACTACTAAATACACTAGGAAAAACAAGATATGGCCAAGTCAAAGGAATAAACTAAAACCTCAATTAAGATACAGTTGAGATATTGTTTCACTCTAATGAAACAATCAAAGATTTTCAAAGAAATATACTAACCAATTCAAAAACCTAGTCAATGAGTTTAGGGAAGATATGGCAAAAGAGATGAAGGATATAAAGAAAACACTGGGTGAACATAAGGCAGAAACCGAAAGTCTGAAAAAACAACTGGCAGAATCTATGGAAATGAAAGGCAAAACACAAGAGATGAAAAACACAACTGAGACATACAGCAGCAGATTTCAAGAGGCAAAAGAAAACTTGAAGGAACTGGAAAACAAGACACCTGAAATCCTACACACAAAAGAACAGATAGGGAAAAGAATGGAAAAAATATGAGCAATGTCTCAGGGAATTAAATGATAACATGAAGTGCATGAATGCAACATGTCATGGATGTACCAGAAGGAGAAGAGAAGGGAAAAGGGGGAGAAGTAATAATAGAGGAAATAATCACTGAAAATTCCCCACTCTTATGAAAGACATAAAATTACAGATCCAAGAAATGCAGCATATCGCAAACAGAATAGATCTGAATAGACTCACACCAAGACATTTAATAATCAGATTATCAAACATCAAAGACAAAGAGAGAATTCTGAAAGCAGCAAAATGATCTACTACATACAAGGGTAGCCTGGTTAGACTACGTGTGGATTTCTCAGTAAAAACCATGGAAGCAAAAAGGCAGTGGTGTGATATATCTAAGATACTGAAAGAGAAAAACTGCCTACCAAGAATCCTATATCCAGCAAAACTGTCCTTCAAATATGAGGGAGAGTTTAAAATATTCTCTGACAATGACAGAGTTTGTGAACAAGACACCTGCTCTACAGGAAATACGAAAGAGAGCACTACTGACAGATAGGAAAAGACAGGAATGAGAGGCTTGGAACACAATTTTGGGTGATGGTAACACAACAATGTAAGAACACTGAATAAAGATGACTGTGAGTATGTTTGAAAGAGGAAGGTTAGGGGCATGTGGGACACCAGAAGGAAGAAAGAAAATAAAGACTGGGACTGTATAACTTAGTGAAACCTAGAGTGCTCTACAATTGTGATAAAATGTATAAATATGTCTTTACATGTGGGAGAACAAATGAATGTCAACCTTGCTAGGTATTAAAAATGGGGTGTTATTGGGGAAGAAAATATAATCAATGCAAACTAGAGACTATAGTTAACAGAAACATTGTATTATGCTCCCTTTAATGTAACAAAGGCAATATATCAAAGCTAAATGCCTATAAGAGGGGGATATAAGGGAGGGGTATGGGATTCTTGGCATTGGTGATGTTGGCTGACTCTTTTATTGTACTTTAATTCTATCTTTCCTTTTATTGCTTTGTAGGTATTTTTCTTTCTTTCTTTCTTTTTCTTTTGTCTCTCTACCTTCTTTGACTCTTCCTCTTTCTGTGTGGAAGAAATGGAAATGTCCTTATATAGATGGTGGTGAATGTATAAATACATGATTATACAGGTAACCATCGATTATTTACTTAGGATGGAATGTATGGTGTATGAACAAAGCCATTTTTTTTTAAAAAAAAGAATGAGTTGATGAAAAAACCTTGAGGGCATTATATTGAGTGAAATGGGTCAGACACAGGAGGACAAATATTGTGAGGTCTCACTGATATGAACTAATTATAATATGTAAACTCATAGACATGAAACATAGGTTACCAGGATATAGAACAAAGCTAAAGAATGGGGAGTGGTTGCTTATTATGGGCAGAATGTTCAATTAGACTGAACTTAAGTGTCTGGAAATGGACAGAGGCGACAGTAGCACGTTATTGTGAAAATAACTAACAATGCTGAATGGTGTGTGAATGTGGTGGAAAGGGGAAGTTTAAAGACAGGTTTGTCACCAGAAGGAAAATTGGAGATTAAAATATGGGAATGTATAAAACAGCGAATCTTGTGGTGGACAATGTCCATGATTAACTGTAAAAATATTAGAAATTTCTCTCATGAACTAAAACAAATGTATGACCCTATGACTAGAAGTTAATAATAGAGGGGTATATGGGGAAAAAATATACCTATTGCAAGCTACATACTACAGTTAATGTTATTTTAACATTATTTCATCAACAGTAACAAATGTACTATACCAATACTATGAGTCAATAATGGAGGGGGTGGTTAGGGTATGGGAGGATTTGAGTTTTCTTTTTTACTTTTATTTCTTTTCTGGAGTAACGAAAAGGTTCTAAAAATTGAAAAAAAAATTAACTGTGGTGATGAATACACAACTGTATAATGGTACCATGAACAACTGATTGTACACTCTGGATGACTGTATGGTATGTGAACAAAACCAATAAAATTGGATTAAAAAAAAAAAGTGAAAAAATTCCTGGAAAGAAAAAATTATTGAAGTTAACTAACTATGAAATCAAAAGAGATTGTTTTCGATTTAGGATGTTACATTTAAGCCAAATGATAACCACAAAAAAAATACTGGAAAAATACACAGAGAAGCAAATGAGAAGGGATTCTAAAGAGTTCACTATAAAACATAAACTAAATACAAAAATAGGCAATCATGGAAGAACTGAGGACAAAAAAAGGATAAGACGCAAAAATCCCAAAGATGAAAATGACATTAGTAACTTTTTCTTTATCAGTACTTACTTTAAATGTAAATGGGTCAAATTTTCAAGTAAAAAGTAGAGACTAGAAGAATGGGTAAAAAAAAAAGCATGATCCACCTATATGACCTTTATAAGAGATTCCACCTAAATTCAAAGACACAAGTAAATTAAAGTGAAAGGATGGAAAAAATATTCCATGCATGTAAGAAACGAAAAAAGAAAGTGGTTATGGCTATAATAATCTTAGAAAAAATGGACATTAAGTAAAAAACTGTTAAAAGGGACAAAGAAGAACACTATATATTGATAAAAAGGTCAATTTACCAAAACCATGTAACAATTACAAACATATATGCACTATGGGGGCTTGGAGGTGTGCACCCCAGAAAAGCATATTCTTAAACTTAATGCATTCCTGCGGATGTGGACCATCATAAATAAGATCTCTTTGACATGTTACTTCAGATAACGTGTGGCCAAAATGAATCAGGTTGGGCTTTAATCTGTATTACAGGAGTCCTTTATAAGTAGAATGAAAGTCAGAGAGATAACCAGAGGGAGCAGCCAGAAGCTGAAAGAAAAAAGAACCCAAAAGAGAAGGGAGAGGTCAGAAGAGGCCACCATGTGCACTGGATGTGACAGAGGAGCCAAGGACCAAGGATCCCTGGCAGCCAGCCCAGAATGCCAGTCTTTGGGAAGAGAGTATCACCCTGATGATGCCTTGGTTTTGGACTTCTCCCAGCCTCAATTCATTCCCATGGTAAGCCAACCCAATGCATGATATTTGCTTAAGCAACTAGGAAACCAAAAAAACACCCTAATACCTGGAACTTGTGTATATGTTACCTAAAATGGCAAAAATGACTCTGCAGATTAATTAAGGGTATAGACCTTGAGAAGGGCAGACTATTCTGGATTATATGGGTAGGATCAATCTAATCCTAGAGGCTGTTGAACAAGCCCCATTCCCCTTGGCAATGAAGCAGATTCTATTCTTCTCCTGCAAAAGGAACACAGTGCTGTTGATGCCTTGACTTGAGCCCACTAAGACTAGTGACAGACTTCTGAACTACAGAGGTGTAAGATAATAAATTTGTATTGTTTTAAGCCACTAGGTTTTTGTTAATTTGTTATAGTAGCAATAGAAAACTAATACAGTCATTGTTTTAGACTTTGCTTCCCATTCCATTGAGAAAACGGAAGCAATCAGAAAAGATGTCTACAATTAGCATCCTCGCATCTATCTAGTAATATCAGTGCCCAAAGCTCTTCTTTCTCTCTTGTTACTACAGATTAATTATCCTTATTTTTAATTAAGGTCACTCTTTCTACTTTAGCACTTTTTTTGCTAAATATTATTACATCAATACTATCCTGTGTCATATTTCCCCTCTCTACCGAATAGTTGCCAGCAACATATAAATAAGCTGTTATTTTCCCCAACACCATCTTTACACCTCTACTAAGCACAAAAGACAATCAAGTTACAGAATATATTAAATATTATGATCTCATTGTTTGGTGGAGAAAACATACATATTTGTAGATACACAGAAATTGTTTAATGTATCTATAATAATCTGGTAAGAGTGTACATTTCTGTACTCTGAAATTTTTATCATGAACTTATATTACTTTGACAATGAAAATGATATTTTAAAAAAAATAAGAGCTAAGTACAGAATTTATAGTTTTCTTAATACAATTCAAGAACGTAAAATTAGTAATCACTAATTGTACTCTTACCTGAATGGCATAGGCAGCTGAATCTTGGGCCCGACTATTATCTGCATATGCTAGGTAAGCTCTTGTTAGCTCCATCAATAATCCATAAGCAAAGCTTGAATCTTCTACTCCAGTCTCAATAAAAACAAGGAAAAATTCAAGGACATTGGGTGTTAAATTTGCTTAAGTTGTACTGTGCCTTCAATCATGAATTTAAGTTAGTGAATTTAACAGAGAAGGAAGGGACACTGAGGTTCAATCTCAGTTTAAGGCTTAAAAAAATGTAGATAAGAAGTCAATAACAAAGGCTTTTAAGACTATTTCTGAAGTGTATTGCAATCACTTGACTTCTGCATAACTCTGACAGTTTCCTTTGTTTTTACACTCTTAAAAAGAAAATCATATACATAATTATGAGCAGTTCCTAAATTGCATTCTGTAGAATCCTAGTCAATGGAGATGCTCCAAGAAATAATTTTAACATATTGCTTCCCTGGAGATTCACAATGAACACTGATATACTGAAAGTGCTATTTAATTCTGTTTGGCATGGATTTCCAAAACTCCTTGACCACAGAAACTTTTTTATCACATAGTATTAGAACACCCTGGGAAACTAGTTTCCCATAAAAACAGAAGTAACAGTGTTTTAATAGTAATGTTTAACTAATTAATCAGGCTTTAAGTATTTGTTGTAATTAGATCAAGATGCTTTATTTAAAAGTAAACAACACACAAGATAGAGTCCAAACTCAATTACTTTTGGCCAAAGGTCTCTGCCATAGTATTTACGAAAAAACCAGAAGTTACCTATATTATCTGGTTTTATCAAGTTATCAGTAAAGCTAACCCAAATAGTTCTTTATAAATGAATACGGAAATCCCACTAGGACCGAGAACTCTTTCAGACATTCCAAATACCATTACTTACCACAAATGTAAAATCTTTTCCTTGGGTTTCAGTTGTTGAGAAATCTAGCCGACCTGGATCTATAGCTCCCAATTCCCCTAAACATACCCCACAGAGCAACCGAGCTTGAGAGTTTGCATCCTGGCAACCTTTCAAAAGCACTGTCACCAACTGTGAGATGACCGGTTCCACTGTTTCACTATCTGTTGCATATTTTATCAGTTTTTCCTAAAGTAAAAATATAAAGAACCTTTATAAAAACAATCACAAATCAAGTTTATATATGAGTTCATTTTCCTAAACAACAAAGCTTAAAACAACTATTAGGGAATATCTAGCAAAAATACTGACAAAGTTCAGTTCCTTTAGTGTGGTCTTTTTAACTAGTTTTTGATGAGTTCACATAATGTAGTTTACAATATGTTCTGTAGGACTAGAATCATTCAGAGCTTTTGAAAGTCTTGTTAATTCATTCAACACATTTACTGAGTATTACTACAGTACATAAAAATGAGCAAGAAATGGCCTTATCTCAGTGAGTTCACAATCTAATGGTAATATACATGTATACAAACAAATAATTAAAATATCATATGATAAATACAATAACAAATATATAAGGTAAAGAAGCAAAGTAGAAGATCAAAAATAACAAACATTTCAATGATGGACAGACATCTCACTAGATAAATCAAGGAGAACAGCTATTAGTTAGAACAAGAAGATTACAAAATGTATTAAAAAACCAACAGAGATGGAAGAAAGGATATGAGAAAAAGATAATGTGGGGATGATTTTTTTTAAATGAAGGAAAAAAGATGTAGCTTTAAATGAAAAAGATACTGGCTCAAGGAATGCTTTTTCATCTATCTCTTTAAGGTGCTGTAACAAAAAATCTGTTGACTATTCTCAAACCAGATAAAATTTGGACACGTACTTCTGTGAACACTTTATAACTAATTATTTATATTATATTTTTCTTCCTAAAGTAAAGCATAGATGGGCACTCAAACACCATGTTAAAACTGTGACACAAATTAAAGTAACACATTACAAAGAAAAATAAAAGACATTTTATCTTACCCAGAATCCTCAATAATTGACTACTTAATTTAAACAGGAGGTTAATTCAGGCATAAATGTATAAAAGAAGGAACTTGTAATCAGTTAATACTAATATAAAAATTGTAAGGGGGAAAAGGTAGCAAAATAAGATTTCAGTAGCTAGGAGATTTTAAATAGAGCCGAGAGGCTATCCTGGAGGTCACCCTTAAGCAAGCTCCAGCTAGATATTCCAAATGCCCACAGTATGCCAAGCCCTAATGAACAGTACTCCTAAAAATATAAAAGAATACCTAGGTACCTATCTGAGACTATAAAAGTTTCCTTAACTAAGCCTACTCTTCAGAAACTTAAATCCCCCAGAGTGTTCCTATGCCAGATAAATCCCAAAACCCAGAGGCAACAGCCTCTCTAAGAGCATCCACCAGGTGCATCCCCCTTCCCCATAATGTTCAATATGAACAAGTTAGGGTGTTCACTGCCCAGACACCTCTGAAGATTGAGAAAATGATCAAACAAGAGAGAGGAGTAGCAATTGACAAGATAGAATTTAACAAAGGATTAGGAATACTGAATCTTTATATAAATATATATATATATATATATTTAGTTTCCAGTGTACTAGAATAGCTAGAAGGAAATAACTGACATGGTGGAACTGTACCATATAACATGCTTCAAAAGTTACTCTATAGCCACTTGTTAAATAGTACTTTGAAAGTTACCACATTTCTGTATATATGCTGTACTTCACAATAAGAAAACTGAAATGGTAGAACTGTAACCCATAACATTCTTTTAAATTTGCTAACTACTTGTTAAATCGTACTTTGAAACTTATCACTTTTCTGTATATATATGTTATATTTCACAATAAAAAAGTGTAAAAAAATTATACTTTTATTCACTTGCTAAAATTAGAAATTAGTAAGAAAAAGGACACGTTAGTTGGCAAAGATAAATGCAGCTCATATTCAAGTTCACACACAAAACAGACTCTAAGAAAACTAGATAAAAGGGAATTAAAAATATATACTTATCTTCTAAGTGCCCCAAAAAAGGTTGCACCTTATTTCAATTATAGGCAAGCTAAACTGGGTTTTCTTTTTGTGCGGAAAATCTGAATTGAAAAAGAATTTTTAAAATGAATATGTGGTCCAATAACAAGCAGAAACTGAATCAGTCATCAAAAACCTCCCAACAAAAAAAAGCTCAGGACCAACATGGCTTCACAAGGGAATTCTACCAAATATCCAAGAGGAATTAACAACAATACTGTTCAAACGTCCAAAAACTGCAGTAGAGTGAACACTTCCTAACTCATTTTATAAGGCCAACATCACCCTAAAACCAAACCCAAATAAAGATACCTAAAATGAAAATTACAGCCCAATTTCTCTTATGAATATAGATGCGAAAATCTTCAACGAAACACTAATAAACCAAATTCAATATCACACTAACAGAATTATACACCACAATCAAGTGGGAATTATCCCACATATGCGCTCAACATAAGAGAATCAATTAGTGTAATATACCACATTAAGAGAATGAAGGGAAAAAAACCTACATAATCTCTATAGAGAAAGGCCTTTAATAAAATCCAGAACCCCTTCTTGATAAGAACACACAGAAAACTAAGAATAGAAGGAAGCTTCCTCAGCATGATAAAGAGCATATAATAAGAAAAAGCCACACCTAACATCATACTCACTGATGAAAGACTGAAAGCTTTTCCCCCAAGATCAGGAACAATACAATGATGTCCACTGTCACCACTGTTATTCATCACTGCACTGGAATTCTAGCAGAGCAATTAGGCAAGAGAAAGAAGTAAAGAGCATCCAAATTGGAAAGGAAGAAGTAAAACTTTCCCTATCTGCAGATGACATGAAATACTAAAGGCATTCTCCAGAAGAAAAGAACGGGGGGGGGGGGGAGATCATAAGAAGATACAATGAACAACTATATGCCAACAGATTAGACAATGTAGATGAAATGGACAATTTCCTAGAAACACAAGAACAACATACACTGACTCCAGAAGAAAAAGAAAACTTCAACAAACCAATCACAAGGAAAGAGATTCAATCAGTTATCCAAAAAAGCCACCCAACAAAGAAAACTCCAGGACCAGATGGCTTCAGAGGTGAATTCTACTAATTGTTAAAGAAGAATTAATACCAATCCTGCTCAAAGTCTGAAAAAATTGAAGAATTTTGAAAAAAAAAAAACTGAAGAATTGAACTCATTCTATGAAGCCAACATCACCCTAATACCAAAACCTGATAAAGATACTACAAGAAAACAAAGTTACGGACTAATCTCTCTAATGAAACTAGATACAACAATCCTCAATAAAATACTTGCAAATCATATTCAACGGCACATTAAAAAAATTGTACACCATGACCAAGCGGATTTTATTCCAGGTTGCAAGGGTGGTTCAACACAAGAGACTATCATTTGATGTAATACCCCACATTAACAAGTTGAAAGGCAGAAAAACACATGATCATCACGATCAACACAGAAAAGGAATTTGATGAAATCCAGCATTCTTTCTTGGTCACAACACTTCAAAAGATACGAACCGAAAGGAACTTTCTCAACATGATAAGAGGCTTATATAAAAACCCACAGCTAACATAATACTCAACAGTGAGGAACTGAAAGCTTTCTCTCTAAGATCAGGAAACAAACAAGGATGCCCAATGTCCCCATCATTATCCAACATTGTGATAGATATTCTAGCTAGAGCAATTAGGCAAGAAAAAAGAAATAAAAGCCATCCAAATCAGAAAGGAAGAAGTAAAACTTTCACTATTTGCAGAAGACATGATCTTAAGAAAGTTTCAAAATATCTACAACAAAGCTATTAGACCTAATAAATGAGTTCAGCAAAGTGGTGGATACAAGATTAACACACAAAAACTAGTAGTGATTTTATACAACTAGTACTAAGTAAACTGAGGAGAAAATCAGGGAAAAAATTCCATTTACACTAGCAACTAAAAGAATCAAATATCTAGGAATAAATTTAACCAGGCATGTAAAGGATCTATATTCAGAAAACTACAAGACATTGCTAAAAGAAATCAAAGACTTAAATAAATGGAAGGACATTTGTGTTCATGGATTAGAAGGTTAAATGCTGTTAAGGTGAGAATTCTACCCAAACTGATCTACAGATTCAAGGCAAAACCAATTAAAATTCCAACAGCCTACCTCACAGAAGTGGAAAAGACAATTATTAAATTTATTTGGAATGCCAAGGGGCATCGAATAGCCAAAAACATACTGAAAAAGTGGAATGAAGTTGGAGGACTCACGCATCCTGACTTTAAAGCATATTACAAATCTATAGTGGTCAAAACATCATGATATTGGCATAAAGACAGACATATTAATCAATGGATTCTAACTGAGAACTCAGAAACAGACCTTCAGATCTATGGTCAATTGATTTTTGACAAGGCTCCCGATGCACTTAACTGGGACAAGACAGTCTCTTTAATAAATGGTACTTGGAAAACTGGATATTCAAATGCAAAAGAATGAAAGAGGACCCCTATCTCACACCGTACACAAAAATTAACTCAAAATGGAACAAAGTCCTAAATATAAGAATCAGGACTATAAAACTCCTAGAAGAAAATGTAAGGAAGCATCATCAAAATACAGTAGTGATAGGTGATAGTTTCTTAGACCTTACACACAAAGCACAAGCAATGAAAGAAAAAAATAGGTAAATGGGACCTCCTTAAAACTGAATACTGTTTTGCTTCAAAGGACTTTGTCCAAAAGGTAAAAAGGCAGCCTACTCAATGGGAAAAAATATTTGGAAACCATATAACTGATAAGGGTTTGATTTCCAGAATATATAAAGAAACCCTACAACTCAACAATAAAAAAACAACCCAATTAAAAAATTAGCAAAAGACTTGGATAGATATTTCTCCAAAGAGGATATACAAATGTCTAAAAAGCACATGAAAAGATGCTCAACCTCACTAGCTATTATGAAAATGCAAATCAAAACCACAGTAAGATACTTCACACATACTAGAATGGCCAGTGTTAAACAGGAAACTACAAGTGCTGGAGAGGATGTGGAGAAATAGGAACACTCATTCATTGTTGGCAGGAATTTAAGATGGTACAGCTACTGTGGAAGACAGTTTGGTGTTCCTCAGAATGCTAAGTACAGAATTACCATATGACCCGGCAATCCCATTTCTAGTATATACCCCAAAGAATTGAAAGCAGGGAGTAGAACAGATATTTGCACATCAATATTCATAGCAGCGTTATTCACAATTGTCAAAAGATGGAAGCAACCCAAGTGTCCATCAACTGATGAATGGACAAACTGTGGCATATACTCACAATGTAATATTATTCAGCCACAAAAGGGAATGAAATTCTGACACTTTACAACATGGATGGACCCTGAAGACATCATGTTGAGTGAAATAAGCCAGACACAAGAAGACAAACACTGTATGATCTCACTGATAATCTTATTGTAAATGATGGGCTATAGTTAATAATACAATTATAAAAATATCCTTTAATAAAGTGTAAGAAATATACCATAATAATAATAAGGTGTTAATAAGAGAGTGGTATATGGATATTCAGTACTTTATGCATGAATTTTCTGTAAACCTACAACTTCTCTAATAAAAAGAAAAAGAAAAAGAAAATACTATGGTACTGGCACAACAAGGATAGAATATAGACCACTAGAATCAAACTGAGAATCCAGAAATACACCCTCACATCTGTGACCAACTCATTTTTGACAAGGGTGCAAACATTTAATTGGGAAAGAAGAGTCTCTTCAACAAATGGGAAAACTGGATGTCTATATGCAAAAGAATGAAGGTGGACCCCTTATCTTACACCCTATCTAAAAATTAGGTCAAAACAGATCAAAGACCTAAACATAAAAAATAAAACTATAAAACTCCTGGAAGAAAACAAAGGGAAGCATCTTTCACAACTTATGTGAGGCAATGGTTTCTTAGACATTACACCAAAATCATGGGCAACAAAGGAAAACTAGGTAAATGGGATTTCATCAAAATTTAAAACTGTCATAGGATGCCCTGTGCTACATCCAGCCACACTTCTCCTTGGGCAGAGGAGAAGATACTGGGAAATATATTAAAAACAGAGCAAAAGGGAAACTGAGGGTCTGAAGCTCACAACCTCTAGAAGGGGAGGGGAGTCAACAGACTCTCAGGGAAGCAGGTTTATAAAGTTCTGGTTTCAGCTGGCAGGAATGAATGGTTAGTCTTCAGGAGATATGCAGAATTTGATAAGTTTTACAACACTATTTTATTAAACAAAGAAGAACGGGACTGAATGAATTCATTGAGAACTTAGATATCCAGAGCTTTATAACCATCCAGATGTCAGAGCTTTCCTTCAAATGGACAGACCAAAATATCAGTCAGAACCATCTGAAGATGAGGATGCAAGAAGTACTTAGAAGCTACACTCGATCTCACAGAACATCAACTTGGCACCATCTGGAAATCCTCATGCCAAACCAACACACTTTGATTTCATAAAAGTTATTGGAAAAGGAAGCTTCGGCAAGGTTCTTCTTGCAAAATGGAAGCTGGATGGAAAATGTTATGCTGTTAAAGTGTTACAGAAAAAAATTGTTCTCAACAGAAAAGAACAAAAACATATTATGGTCGAACGTAATGTGCTCTTGAAAAATGTGAAGCATCCATTTTTGGTTGGATTACATTATTCTTTCCAAACAACTGAAAAGCTTTATTTTGTTTTTGGATTTAGTTAATGGAGGGGAGCTGTTCTTTCATTTACAAAGAAAATGGTCTTTTCCTGAACACAGAGCTAGGTTTTATGCTGCTGAAATCACTAGTGCATTGGATTACTTGCACTCCATCAAAATTGTGTACAGAGACTTAAAACCAGAAAATATTCTTTTGGAGTCAGTACTCCTGGATTTGTCAGGGACATGTTGTCTTAACAGATCTTGGGCTTTGTAAAGAAGGAACTGCTATATCTGACACCACCACCACATTTTGTGGGACACCAGAGTACCTTGTTCCTGAAGTCATCAGAAAATAACCCTACGACAACATAGTAGACTGACTGGTGGTGCCTTGGTGCTGGTACCTTGCTCCTGAAGTCATCAGAAAATAACCCTACGACAACACAGTAAACTGGTGGTGCCTTGGTGCTGTTCTGTATGAAATGTTCTATGGGTTGCCTCCCTTTTATGGTCGAGATGATGCTGAAATGTATGACAATATTATTCTTCACAAGCCCCTGAGTTTGAGGCCAGGAGTGAGCCTCACAGCCTGGTCCATTCTGGAAGAACTCCGAGAGAAAGACAGGCAGAATCGAC
This sequence comes from Choloepus didactylus, assembly GCF_015220235.1. Taxonomy (NCBI): domain Eukaryota; kingdom Metazoa; phylum Chordata; class Mammalia; order Pilosa; family Megalonychidae; genus Choloepus; species Choloepus didactylus. Next base: position 153,402,247 of record NC_051307.1, on the reverse strand, counting down.
TCGGTGCCAAAGAAGACCTTCTCAAAATTCAGAATCATCCTTTTTTTCAATCTCTATGCTGGACTGACCTTGTGCAAAAGAAGATTCCACCACCATTTAATTTTAATGTGGCTGGACCAGATGATATCAAGAACTCTGATGGAGCATTTACAGAAGAAACTGTTCCCGTGATGGAGGCAGACAATGCATTCCTTGGTTTCTCTCATGCATCTCCTTCAGAAGATTTATTTTTGTGAAGAGTTTTGCTATTCAGAAAACATTGAATAGATATAAGCCCAGGGATGGGACTGAAAATCCTATTTTTGTGAATATATTAAAAGAACATCTAACTCTACAGTCGATTTGTTCAAATACCACAATTGCATGGAACTTTGAATAGGAAGTGAGATACGGTAGGTTAGTACACGCTGGAGTGAAATAGTGACACATCCCAGAGTAATTTGGACAGAGAATAAAAAATGTATTTACAGCCTCCTCCCCCCAACCCCGAGGAGCTGGGGGAAGGTGCAGAAGTGTTGGACTTCCTCACCTGGACTGGTGTTGATGTTGCCAATTGGGACTGGCGGTTTGATGTGCTGAGCCCTCGATCATGGGACTTGCCCTTATGAAGCTCGTTACTGCAAAGGAGAGGCTAAACTTGCATGTAATTGTGCCTGAGAGTCTCCCCCTGAGTACCTCTTTGTTGCTCAGATGTGGCCCTCTCTCTCTCTAACTGAGCCACCTCGACAGGTGAACTCGCTGCCCTCCCCCCTACGTTGGACCCGACTCCCAGGGGTGTAAATCTCCCTGGCAACGCAGAATATGACTCCCGGGGATGAATCTGGACCCAGCATCGTGGAACTGAGATTATCTTCTTGACCAAAAGGGGGATGAAAAATGAGACAAAATAGTTTCAGTGGCTGAGAGATTTCAAATGGAGTCGAGAGGTCACTCTGGTGGACATTCTTATACACTATATAGATAACACCTCTTAGGTTTTAATGTATTGGAATAGCTAGAAGTAAATACCTGAAACTACCAAACTCCAACCCAGCAGTCTGGACTCCTGAAGACAATTATATAATAATGTAGATTACATTATTATACAATGTATAATAAGGTGAAGACCTTACGGATCACACCCCCTTTAACTAGTGTATGGATGAGTAGAAAAATGGGGATAAAAACTAAAGGACAAATGGGGTGGGATGGGGGGATGATTTGGGTGTTCTTTTTTCACTTTTATTTTTTATTCTTGTTCTGGTTCTTTCTGATGTAAGGAAAATGCTCAGAGATAGATTGTGGTGATGAACGCATAACTATGTTATCATACTGTGGACAGTTGATTGTATACCATGGATGATTGTATGGTGTGTGAATGTATCTCAATAAAACTGAATTTAATAATAAAAAAAAAAGTACATCTAACTAGTGCCTCATTTTTACATGCCATGTTGAAAACTATGAAAAATGTATTTTCTGCTGTATGCAAAAAAAATAGGGCATCTGAAAGAGATAAGTTTTTGAATTAAAATTTGTATTGTTGTTTATTAAGCTTATTTTTAAACAGAAACTTCAAAAGCTATTATTCTTAGCATTAACCTATTTAAAACTTTTTTGCTATTGACTGTTTTTTCCCTCTAAGTTTACACTAACATCTACCCAAAACAGATTGTTTTTCAACATTCTATTTCAATTCACTTCACATATTCTAATAACTTTGTAACTATCCACTAGGACTTGTTTTCAAATCAAAGCTATGCAATTGGTACAATGGTTAAGAAGAAACCATATCTTTCCAGATTAAATCACTATTTGAAATTTTAAAAAAATAAAATTAAAAAAAAAATAAAAAGGACTTCATCATAAAAACAAAAAGACAACCACAAGAATGGGAGAATATATTTGGAAACCACATATTTAATAAGGGTTTAAAATCTGGATTATATAAAGAAATCCTACCAACTCAACAACAAAGACAAACAACCCAATTTAAAAATGGGCAAAAGACTTGAATAAACATTTTTCCCAAGAAAATATACAAATGGCCAAAAAGCACATGGAAAGATAATGAACATCATTAGCAATTAGGAAAATGCAAATCAAAACCACAATGAGATACCATTTCGCATCCACTAGAATAGCCACTATTAGGAAAAAAAATGGAAATTTACAAGTACTGGAGAGGATGCAGAGAAAAAGGAATCTTCATTTGTTGTTGGTGGGAATATAAAATGATGCAGCCGCTGTAGACAGCTTGGTGGTTCCTTGGAAAGTTACTTATAGAATTACCATATGACCCAGCAATCCCAGTTGTATATACCCAAAAGAACTGAAAGCAGGGACTTTCAATAGCAGCATTATTCACATTCACAGTTGCCAAAAGACAGAAATGAACCAAGTGTCCATCATCCGATAAATGGATATATAAAATGTGACATATATACATAATGTAGTATTATTCAGCTGTAAAAAAGGAATGAAGTTCTGATACATGCAACATGGATGAACCCTGAAGACACCATGTTGAATGAAATAAGCTAGATGCAAAAGGACAAACACTGTATGATCTCACTGATACGCAATAATTAGAATAAACAAATTAACAGAGTAAGAAATTAGAATACAAGTTACCAAGGGCTGGGTTAGGGGTAGGGGGTAGGAAATGGGGAGTTAATGCTCAATGGGTTCAGATTCAGTTTGGGATGATCGAAGTGTTTTGGTAATGGATGATGGTGGATACTAGCATAATACTGTGAATGTAATTAACTCCAATGAATTATATAACAGAATGTGGTTAATAGGGAAATTTTACTTTTGTGTATGTTACTAGAATAAATTAAAAAAAAAACAGGACTGTATAACCCAGTGAACCTTAATGTAAACTATGGACTATGGTTAATAGTAGTATTACAATATTTTTTCACCAATTATAGCTAAGGTACCACACCAATGAAAGTGTTAATAATAGGGAAAACTGTGTGTGTGTGTTGGAGGGGAAAGGGGATATATAAGAATTCAGTTTTTCCTGCATGATTTTTTTCTGTAAAACTCCAACTTCTTTAACAAAAACATTTTTTAAAGAATGCTTTTGATTCCTCTATTTAGAAAGATTTTTTAATATATGGATACAATTTTGTCATTTCCCAGAGATGGTTAACCATGTGTCAAAAAAAAAATCATCTTTGCCCAAATTATTGAAATTCCATATTTATCACAGATACTAAATGTCTGTATATACATGGATCCACTTCTGGATTTCCATTCTTTCCTACTGTTCTGTGTTTTCATGCACCAACAACATGCTGTTATAATTATAGAGGCTTCAGAGTATATTAATGTCTGGTAGGGCTATTGAATCCTCTACCCATAGAGCTGTCCTTTTTCAGAGTTTCCTGGCTATTTTTACATGTTTTTTCCCCCATGAGCATTAGCATGAACTTTTCTAGTTTAGAAACAAATAACCTGTTGATATTTTTATTGATATTGCATTAAATGTATCAATTACCCTATGTAGAACTAACATTTTTATAATATTGAGACAACCTATCCAATAATAAAGACTTCTTCCCAATTTTTAATTATATCATACTTTTGTGTCTTTCAGGAGTGTTTCAAAGTTTTCCTCTTATTGGTTTATACATTTCTTGTTAACCTTATTAGTATGTATGTTCTTTTTCTATTGTTTTCTAAATAATGTTTTCCAATAAATCTTCTGACTACTGTTTGTTATATGTAGAGTACTCATTTTTCTATTTAATTTATGCCCTCCTATTTTCCTTAGTGAATTATTTTGTTGCCTGCATTAGTTTTATCAATTATTCTCTACAGTTTTCCAAACATACCATTATATTATCTGCAAATAGAGACAGTTTTACATATTTTCCAATTCTTTTATCTCTAATTACTTTCCGTTGTCTAAATGCATTGGCCAATACTTCCAATTGAATGTTAAGTAGTAGTGGTGATAACTGGCAACCTTTCTTTAGTGGGAATGTTCCTTGTTTCCCCATTAAATATGTATATACATATGTATGTATACGTACAGAAATACACACCACATATGTATATGCATACATTTATCATATATTAATATTTATCAATACCTATTTTCTTGAGTTTATCTGGAATGGGTGATGAAGTTTGTCAAAAGCTGTTTCAGCATCTATAAAGATAATAATCTGATTTTTCTTCTTAGATCTATTATTCTATTAATGGATTTTATTAATGGATTTCCAAATATGAACCATCCTTGCAATCCTGCAATAAATCCCAATTGGTAATGGGATATTATTTTCTTAATGTCATGTTGGATTCTGTGTGTTAATATTTCATTTAGAATTTTTTCATTAATATTCATAAATGATAATGATCTTTTACTGTTTTGTATGCTACCTTTAAAAGGTTTAGCAAATATTATTATATTTTTCCTTAAAAAATTGGGAATTTTCTTTCATTTTCTATGCATTGGAACAATTTAAACAGATTGAAACTATCCAGTTTTTGAAGATTTGGTAAAATCTCCCTGTGAACCTCCTGGCCTGTTGTTTCATTCTAGTAGTAGGTCTTCTTTCACTTTCTCTATTCCTTCTCCACAGAGACAATGATTTTTGGAGACTGCTACCTTCAAGTCCTGCACACTTTCTGCACATTTTCAAGTCTGTTCCTTGTAGCCAGTGTTCTGATATAACACATCTTAGGTCTAATTTCAATAAAAGAGTAGGACTTTCTCTTTCTGTTAGTGATTTTGTCTTTGTTCCATCACCCTTAGCTCCTCCACTCACGTTCTTCTTTATCATAAAATCTCTACCAGTTCTAACTTTCTCAGCACAGGCTTGTGACATGAACTCAGACAGTTCTTCTACTTACAGGTCATTTGAAGTTTATTATATTCTTTGTCTTATAGTTATGCTGCAGGTGACTATCATGTATGTTTTTATTTGCTCTCCTTGTTATGCTATATGATTTTTTGGACAGTATGTAGAGATTTAGACTTCAGCACTGACCATTATCCCAGGACAACTTGGAAGTTTCTACAAGTTTTATTTTCAATATACTCATTCTCTAATTTGTAATCATTAGGAAATGTGTCTTTTTATTTGAATTCTGTATTGTCATTAAAGTTTGTTTTGGTTCAATACAAACAACTTGTCCTTCTGGAATTTCAACAAAGAGATTCACTTCAACCTGCATAGCATTAACTCTCAGAAAAAGAATATATGATTTCTTAATTTAATCTATAGCCTGACTTTTTTTTTTTCAGAGACCCATGGAGGTCAAAATTTTCTGTGAACTACTAAGCTTAGTTGTCAGTTATGCCTTCAAAAATGAATATTCCTGGAGGCTTTTTGCAGGGTTGATATACAAAAAACAGTCAAATGTTTAAGGCTCAGCAGTCATTCATTATCTTATTTCACTCATCATTTGGAATTCCTTTGTTGCTACATTATACTCGACCATCTGTTTAGCCAAAAGTACCATAACTTTAGGTCTTTTTCAAAAATAAATACCTCCTTTCAACCCACTCCTAAAGGAATCTTTTCTTTGCACTCTGGCTAAGATCTGAACTCTTAAAACAAAATTTTTGGCTTTTATTCTCATGGATTCTCACTGTACCCACTACAAAGACTCTTTGATGTTTAGCTTTGTTATCTTATTGATTTCAAGTTCCAGCATTCCTGAAGATTCAACCATCTTATAGACCTGCATTGTCCTATATGATAGCCCCTATTCATATGTCACTAGTTAAATTTAAATTAAGCAAAATTAAATTAAATTAAATTAAATTTTAATAATCAGTTTCTCGATCATATATTTCACATGCTCACGAGAGCCACATGTGGCTGGTGGCTATTGTTGGATAGTGCAGATTGGAACATTTTCATCCTCACAGTTTCTTTTGGACAGTGCTCTTCTAGAAGTTAACTAAATTGCATTCAAATCTGATGCTATCTTCTTGCCACAGGTGGGAAAGAAACTCACTTCCTTCTCTCTTTATTCCTAGGTGTTTTGGGCTGGTATCTGTGAGGTACGGCTGAGAAAACACAAGTCTCTGGATTCTTGCCATCATGTATATTTTTTGTCCTAAGAACCCAGCTTTGTATCCACGAACTTAAAGTTTTTCCAGTTTATACATTTATAGTGATCTGGTATTTTAAATACCAGTTGTCACTATTATCAAGGTTAGGAATAAGCTATATTATTTTCCCAAGGAACAGAATAAAGTTCACTGGCCTCTTGAACAAGTAAACTTAAAAACTTAGCTTCATTACAACTAACGAAGAACAAAGTTATAGGTCTCATACTTTCCAGTTTCACAACTTATTACAAAGCTACAGTAATCAGAACTGTGTGGTACTGCCATAAGGATAGACATATAGACCAGTGGAATAGAGTTTACAGTCCAGAAATAAACTTACAATCTATGGTCAAATGATTTTCAATGAGGGTGCCAAGTACATTCAATGGAGAAAGAATAGTCTCTTCCACAAATGGTGCTGGGAAAACTGGATGTCCACATGCAAAAAAATGAAGATGGACTCCTAAGTCATACCAGATAAAAAAATTAACTCAAAATGTATCCAAATTCATTATGATTTTTAAGAGCTAAATGAACACTGTGGTTTTAAGAGCTTCAACTATAAAACTCTTGGAAGAAAACAGAGGGGGAAATCTTCATGGCCTTGGATTTAACAATGGATTCTTAGATATGACACTAAAAGCACAAATAACAAAAGAAAAAACAGATAAATTATACTTCATCAATATTAGAAACTTCTGTGCAAAGGACATTATCAAGCAAGTAAAAAGAAGAACTACAGAACAGTAGAAAATATTTGGAAGCCATATATATATAAGGGTTTAATATCTAGAATATATAAGGAAGTTTTACAACTCAACAATCTAAAAATGGGCAAAGGACTTGAAGACACATTTCTCCAAAGAGATATACAAAGACCAATAAGCACATGAATAGATGCTCAATATCATTAGTCAACAGAAAAACACAAATCAAAACCACAATGAGATACTGCTTCACACCCACTAGGATTGTTATTATTTAAAAAACAAAACAGAAGATAACAAGTGTTATTGAGGATGTGGAGAAACCTTGGAACCCTTGCACACTGTTGGTAGGAATGTTAAGAAGGTACAACTGTTGTTAAAATTAGTTTGGTGGTTCCTCAGAAAGTTGAATATAGAAATATCATATAACCTCGCAATCTCACTTCTAGGTATACACCCCAAAGAACAGAACAGGGAGTCAAACATATTTTTACATCAACATTCATAGCAGCATTATTCACAATAACCAAAGGTGAAGCAACTGAAATATCCATCAGCAAATAAATGGATAAACTAAATGCGAAATATACATACAGTGGAATATTATTCAGTCCTAGAAAGGAATGAAGTATTGATACATGTTACTATATGGATAAGCCTAGAAAACATCCTGCTAAGTAAAATAAGCCAGACACAAAGAGGCAAATATTGTTTGATTCCATTTAAATGAAATATCTAGAATAAGCAAATTTACAGAGACAGAAAGTAGCCAAGGGGTTACCGGGGGCTGGGGGGGGGTGGGGTGGGCAATGGGGAGTTATTGATTAATAGGTATAGAATTTGTTTGGGGTGATGAAAAAATTTTGGTAATGGATGGTGGGGATGGTAATACAACATCATCAATGTAATTAATGCTATTGAATTGTACACTTAAAATGGGAAATTTTATGTGATATATATACTCATGTATATATATTATTTATGTGATATATTACATATATATAGTTACCACAATAAAATTTAAAATAAAAATCTAACAATTAAGCAAAATGTAAATAGGTAAAATTACTGATATTCTACATGACAAATTTCTATAGAAATTATGCAAAAAGACTAACATAAACTACTGCTATACAAACATGTACACCCTTACTTAAAAAGATGCAGAAACCTGAAAAATAACAGTCAAATCATGATACTTCATGCAGCACCACCAAACCTCTGTAAATCCCTCGTATTTAATCTCAAAGGGATTCTCCTGGATCAGTGATTCCTAGGTCTGACAATCTAGAAAAAATAAAAATCACTTCTTTCCATGAACTTACTGAATCCCAAGTAAAATTGCCAATCTGTCATCTTTTCTTTAAATCTCGTATCTTTTCTTCCTAAAGCTTTAATTTTTTTACCATTAAAAAAAATATTGTGGTAACACATATAAAAGATAAAATTACATTCACAATATTGTGCCACCATCACCCCCTTCCATTAACCAAAATGTTTTCATCACCCCAAAGAGAAACTCTCCACCCACTGAAAGATAACTAGCCCTCACCTCAGGCCCTGGTAACCTATTATCTACTTTCTGTCTTTGTGAATTTGCTCCTTGGAGATATTTTATATGAGTGAAATCATACAATGTTTGTCCTTTTGTGTCCGGCTTATTTCATTCAACATGATGTCTTCAAGGTTCACCCATGCTGTAAAATGTATTAGAACTTCATTCCTTTTTATGGCTGAATTTCCTATTCTTTTTATGTTTCCATTTCTTGATGCAGGGTCTGCATGGTTGCTGTAAACCTATGACTGTTTTCCAGAGTTACGAGAAAGTTGGTTCTGATAGTTTTTCCTTTTTCTTTTAAAAATGATTGTCATTATTATTATTGTTGTTATATTAATTAGAGAAGTAGTAGGTTTATAGAAAAATCATGCATAAAATGCATAGTTCCCATACACCACCCTATCAACACCTTGCATTAGTGTGGTGCATTTGTTACAATTCCTGTATACAACCTAAAATTTACCTTCCTAACCACATTCAAACTTATAATTCAGTGCTGTCAATTACGTTCACAATGCTGTGCTACCATCACCACCATCCACTACCAAAACTATTAATTATATCATCTTAACTACCCTCCTGGTACCTGATTTTTGTACAAGGTTTCCTTCAAGCTTGTGAGAGCATGAATACGAACATCTACATTTTCATGCTGAATTGCTTTCATGGAGAGTTGAAGAGTTGTTTGAAGATCAGTACTCTCAGAGGTCTCCTATAAATTACACAGAGAGACATCTTATTACTTAATTATTGTTTCAGGAACCATGAAGTCTTTGATTCCCTATATAATTACCATTATAATACCTAAATTTATTCCAATTAAAAGTAATTTAAAAAAATAATAAAATTTCCATCCTTTCTTTCATACAGCATATGTCATTTTGGTAATTCTCAAGGAAAAATATTTCATTCTGAAACCCTTGAAGTTGAGAAAAATTTTATTCCAACTAAGTAAGAATTTTGTTATTCAAAACAAATTCATCTTGACAAGAAATACAAGTTTCTCTTAACTTAGAAGAGCTACATACTAGCCTTGAAATGGTCTATGGATTAGGCAGATAATTCACTCCTTACTTTTACTACTTACTTTCTTATGACTGTGCCAAAGAAATAAAGTAAAGGAAGAATTAAAATCTCTAGAACCAAACCTGAACTCTATAGTAAATATCTCTGCTTCTCTGACCAAGCCCAGACTGTATCCCATTTTTGTCCTAATGTGCTCTGGAATCACCATTAAAATTTTCAAAATGTTAGATCGCTCACTAGACTTTAAGTCGCTGGAACTGCAGATCATTCCCCATCTAAAGCTCCTTTATCAGTCAGATACGACATTTCCATACCACACTCTGTAGTACAATATAACTAGAATCTCCCCCACAGCTTTTCTTTCTTCACTCAGGGCAGGCAGCTGTGGTAGCATCTTTTTGAGGAGCTGCAAGTAAAGATATGTTGACCTGGGTCGTAAAGGCACAAGAACTGTATTCTTTGACCTGTTTTATCTGATGCTATTATGTCTTTGCTGTATGTTAAAACTTCTCTCTAAAAGTCACGGCTACATTATTAACATGGATTGAAAAAAAAAAAAAAAGTCATGACTTCATGTTGGATTATCTAGTCACCAGGAGTCAGTCCTCAGAATATGACTATATTATCCCTACATATGATTTTAAGGGATCTCTATCAGTGTATTGGAACTTGGGGATAATTTTGTACAAATGATCTAAATCATAAATTAAAAATTAAATACCTTTCTGTATTCCTGGAGAACTGCCTTTATCTTTTTGAGTTCTGGATGATCAGGCAAAAAATATATTTCATGAAGAAAGTCTTGCACAGAATCCCTAATAGTTGGAAGAAAAAGAATTAATTGCCAAGAATATGAACTTTTAAAAAAATGTAAAGCAGAAGCTGAAACGAGGTTCACTTAATTCATGCTTACACATGTTAGCTGATTATTGAAATACAAAGTATTCTTCCTGCCAAGCCCTCGATCTTGGAGCTTGCCCTTATGAAGCTTGTTACTGCAAATGAGAGACTAAGTCTACTTATAACTGTGCCTAAGAGTCACCCCCAGAGAACTTCTTTTTTGCTCAGATGTGGCCTTTCTCTAAGTCAGCTCGGTAGGTAGACTTGCTGCCTTCCTCCCTATGTGGGACATGACTCCCAGGGGTGTAAATTTCCACGGCAATGTGGGACATGACTCTCGGTGATGAACCCGAACCTGGCACCAAGGGACTGACAAAGCCTTCTTGACCAAAAAAGGAAAGAGAAATGAAACAAAATAAAGTTTCAGTGGCTAAGAGATTTCAAATGAAGTTGAGAAGACATTCTTGACGTTATTCTTATACGTTATATAGATATCCCTTTTTAGTTTTTAGTGTATTGGAATACCTAGAAGGAAATACCTGAAACTGTCAAACTGCAATCCAGTAGCCTTGATTCTTGAAGATGATTGTATAACTATATAGCTTGTATGGTGTGACCGTGTGATTGGGAAAACCTTGTGGCTCACACTCCCTTTATCCAGTGTATGGACAGATGAGTAAAAAAGTGGTGACAAAAATTAAATGAATAATAGGGAGGGATGGGGGGATGGAATGTTTTGGGTATTCTTTAATTTTTATTATTCTTTTATTTTCAGTAATGAAAATATTCAAAAATCGTGGTGGTGAATGCACAACTACATAATGGTACTGTGAACAACAGATTGTACACTTTGGATGACTGCATGGTATGTGAATATATCTCAATAAAATTGAATTAAAAAACAACAACAACAAAGTATTCTTCCTAACCATATCTATGATGATCAGCTAAATTAATAGTGGCAAATAACCAAATCTAAGAAAATCACCCTGTGGTAGTCAATTATATTGGTGGCTCTCAATAAACCATGTAGCTCAGTAAATACACCTTAGTCCCATTCTTGTCAATCTGGGCTGGGAGTGTGACTTGCTTTAGCAAATAGAATGTGGCAGAATAAATGCTGTATCAGTTTGAGGCCAAAGCCTCAAAAAGGCTGGCAACTTCTGGATTTCATGCTCTCCAGAGCCCTGAGAATCATGTAAGAAATCTGGCTAACAATCTGATTAGATCACTTAGAAACAGAGAAAGAGGCTCTGAGACTACATGAAAGAGGGAGAAGCCCAGCCCAGTTTATCTGTCAGAGGAATGCAGCCACACCAGTGACCACTGGCAAAATCAACAGAAGAATTAACCAGCTGAGTCCAGCCCAGATTGCAAAATTATGAGCAAATAAGACACTAGGTTTTGAAGACATTTGTAATGCAGTAATGGATAACCAAAGCCCACCCCAAAACACAAACTCTCATAAATAATTTTAGGGAAAAATACATGAATAATCCTTTTGGAGGCTGCAATTTTTAATTTGCTTCAATATAATACTCTAATCTTTCTGAGTCCAAATATGAGTGTTTCTAAATTCCAGTCTTCATAAAGTCATACAATCATGCATTACATAATTATGTATTACGTAACCCTATGTGCTCAGCACCATGCTAGACACTAGTAATGCAACAATAAACAAACCTGAAATAATTCCTTTACTCACAGAGCTTATAGTCGTCTATCTAGCACAGAGTGAAAGAGGATATTTTTGAGATATGGTTACTCTATAATAAACCCAAGAAATATGACTATATTTACATAATAATCCAACACATATCTGAAAGGTGATCTAGATAAATGATTATGTGGTTCCATCATTTACAAAATAGCAAATTATCAAAAATAAAAGTATGTGAATTGAACAAATCAAATTAACCTCTTTCCTTTTTCTGTGCTGTCTCCCTGAATGGAGAGTTACTGGAACTGATTAAGGGGAGTAGCAATCACATATGGGTGAATAAAGTAAACAGAGTAGTACTTAACACTAACTTTTTAGAAAGAAAGGAGTTATTGTATACAACAGTAAGTGAAACAATGGGAAAAAAAATTCAAAAATGTATAGGAGGACATTCCAGGCTAAAAGCAGCCTGAGTGAAAACTACAAATGGAGAGGAGTAATGTATGATCTGGCAATAGCAGCCCAGATATGCTATAGCAGGTAATGGAAAATCATGGCAAAGGATTTCAAGGAATAAAATATGGCCAGGTTTTTAAAGGCTTTGAATGTTAAGCTAAGCAATTTGGAACTGATCAGTTAGAAAACAGAAAACCACACAGTGTTTCTTTATTCCTAGAATGATACAGATAAAGAGAAGTTTATAGCAACAGTTTCTTCATACTTCATACATATAAGCTTAAAAGAAGGGAGGCTGGTTAAAAGGTTAATGCAATGAAGTAATAAGGTTTTCAACTAAGGAAATAGATAAATACCCCTCCTAAGCTTTTTCATGCTATTCAACTGCCTGCCTTCTAAATTTGAAAAGAAATGTAAACTTCAGCTTCACCCCTTTTAGCATTAATGAATAATAATTTGAACTGCTGATCTATTAATTAATGAGTTTTAAATATCATTATAATGGAAGCAACATCACAAATGAAATAGCATCAGCTTGATATGTATTGACTTGAAGCTTGTCAGTTATTTTTGTTTCTTGATAGACTCTAAATTAAAAAGAATGTGAACAGTTTTACATTACCAACAGGAATCTTAATATCCTGAGACATAAAAACATAGTAATAAAAAGTTGCTATCTTTACATGTAATTTCAGTTACAATACCTGTTTTCAATTATGAGATAGTGAAATATAGCTGCAGTTTCTTTAGGGTGGATATGTATGAGAGGTAACAAAGCTACTATTACATGACTGAGAAGGGAGCCTAGATAAGCATGATCCAGGCAACGAACAAAGCAGTCCCAAGCTCTATGTGAAAAAACAAAAATAAAAGTTAAAAGTCACATTATTTTTATTATTTGTAAAGCTCCATTAATAAAGTCTTACTTAAAAAAAAAACAATACATACAAATAATAGATTACAACGCAGCTGTAAAAAAGGAATAAAGATCCATAGTATACACAAGAGTCATCTCCAGAATATATTAAGCCAAAAAAGCAAGGTGAAAAATAGTATTTATAATATGCTATTTTAAGGAGAGGATTAATATGGGAAGATACACACACACACATATATATATTATACATACATGCACACATATATATGCATTTGCTTACACTTTTAAAAAGGGAAAATATACAAAAAATTAATAAAAATGGATCCCTGTAGGGGTTAGGAATAGAAAATTTCTCTGAATGTAACCTGTTAGAGAAATTTTAATTTGGGATTATGCACATGTTTTATATGATTTTTAAATTAGATTTTAAAAAATAAAGATAGAGAAAGCAACCCCTAAAAATTTTAAACAAACAGAAATAACTGAACCTAAATGAACATCAAATTAGTGGTATGTCCACACAGAAAAGAATTATTTCCCATGACTTTAAAACATATTATTCTGGCTATACATCTCTAATAGGATACACTGTAAGGAGAAGAATTTCCAAGGAGGCTTAAACTACATTCAGTAGTCTTATTGTTAGTAGTAATACTGAAATTGTCTTTCTAATGTCATATATTTGTGTAAGTAGATATATAATGTCAATGAGTATTTATAAGTCACAAGGAACCAAGATATAGAGCATAAGAGAAAAGAAAAACACAAAACCAGAGTTAAGTTAAAACTCTGGAATCCTTAATTTGAATTGAAAATAGCCATATAAACTGATAACTTTTTTCTCTTTATAAAAAATGCAAATTTCCTAGCTCTAGTCACTTAAAAGACTTAGGAGCAATGACAACTCAGTTGCAATGCCCATTCCCTGGTGCCCAGATTAGAAAGTAAATTGGGGCTTAAAGGAACCCAGAAGAAACGGCTGATTTCAAGGCACAGGCAGGAAACGTACAAGATGAGCCTAGGACATCTTGTTAGGCCAGAAAGTAGGGAATCTATAAGAGATTAACAGATTCATGTCAAAGGTCACAGGAGCGAAACTGAAGGAACTCCTACTGGCTTACTGTGGGACAATTTCAGTGACAAAAAAAAAAAAAAACCAAAATAGTGAATACAATGGATTAAAATTCCATCAACTTTATAAATATCTATGTGATCAAAACGATACTTAAAAAAAAGAAGAAAAGATTCATTGCATGTTGCTAGTGCATCAACTCCATATTCTAAAAACTGATAAATAAAATTATGAACAGCTTCTACTATATGAATTGTGTTTCAAGGTAATCAAATTTTTAATGAGGAGTTTTGTTTTGTCTTGCCTTATTTTAAGAAGAATTCCATCTAACAAATATGGAAGGAACAATAAAATTAGAATATCAACATTTTATCACCTACAATGAAACACTGGACCCAGGCAACGATCATTAATTAATGTTAAAACCTTAAGATGAAAGGTTAATGGGGAATTTTATAATAGAGGAATTCAGGTTAATACATAATCTCACTGATAATCTTAGCATCATTAAAAGTGGGACAACCAGATATTGTGTGGAACACATTGCAATACAACAGAAGCAGAGTACTACCTATGAAGTATTTTTTTAAAATAATTTCATATTTTTCAAATATTTTTCAAATACTTTAACAAACTGAATAGAAATCTAATCAAGCATCTATATCTAACTACCAGTTTACAGAAAAACAGGTAGGAGGGGTAGAAATCTAGGGGAAAATGGAAGGAAAAGGAAGAGGAACTGGTTAAATCAGTAATCAACCAAATCCTACATGCCAAAAGTTCAATGGCCAAAAAAGGTAAAATAGGAGTGAGGAAGGTATTTAAAGGGGGTATTTAAGAGCTAAACAACCTAATGTGACATATGGATCTTATTGGATTATGACTAAAATCAATATCTCTGAGACAGTTGGGGAAATCTGATAATGGACTGTGTTATTTTAGAAGCTATTAAGGAATTCATACTAATTCTGCTAAGTATAATAATTCATAATGGTTACATTTTTAAAATATCCATTAGATACATCCATTATGATACATCAGGAATATTTACAAGTAAAATGATATGATTCTGGGATTTTCTTTAAAACACTTCAACTACCAACAGAAAAAAATGAAGGAGAACAGATTAAATTAGATTAGTAGCCTTGATAACTACTGAAGTTGGGAAATGAGTATGCAGGGTTTCACTGGACTATTTCTCTTGTTTCCAAGTACATTAAAAGATTCCCATTATAAAAATTTTAAAAGAAGTGAATGCATTCTCACTTTAACAGAAATAGCTTTCCTACTTAATTATTTATGGTTGGCTCAATTTCCCTCAAAGACGTAAAAGTTCAAGTTGGTGCTACTGAGAAATTTTTAAAAATACAATTAAAAAAATAATGAATTCAGGCAGTCAATTACCTGCAACACAATTCAGGAAAATCATCCTTGAATCGAAGACCAGTTCTCAGTGTGGTCATCATCTTCACCCTCACAGAACTGACATGTTTGGGTCCCATCAACTTCATCAAAGACATCAAACTGTTCAAGGCCTATAAAATAAGTAGGATTTCAAAATAAGGCATATAAACAAGCTGGCAGAAGCAGATGAGCCCTTAGAACAAGTGCTTCCTACCCTAATCTCAAGAAGGCCTCTATTCTCTGGTCTAAATGTTGGTCAGTTAATTTTATCCAACTCCTATGTGGGAATAATGAATTTAAAATACAAGTTGAGTTGGCTTATTTTCTTGTTACTTGAAGGTGATTTGTTAATTGGTCCTGGTCCTCTAGAACAGTAATTTTCAAATTTATTAAGGATATAATATCCATTGTTTAATTTTGTTCATATCCATCCCCAACTGCTGTATAGCATATATATTTACTGAACTGAATTAAAATCACTGAATTTGAGAACCTTATAAAAAAAATCTGAAGTAAAGAGAGATGCCTCATAAATAGTTAAGGAAATTTTTGTCCTAATGGAACTAAATTTAAGATGCCCTAAATCTGGTAAAAACAAAAACCAACAGTGATATGTTCAGAAAACAAATCACAGGTGGAACATAGAATCAGACCTGTTTCAATAGCTCAGGTCCTAATAAAGGGGTAAAGGAACTCTTGGGTCAACCTTAACTAAGTGTCAAAACATGCAAGCTCTTTATGGTTTAAAACACAAACTCTGCTTTTCTTGGACTTGAGGTCATTTTCTAAAATGTCAGTTGGAATAGCATTAAGAAAAAAGCCATGTACGTGGAATACAATTTGTTTGGGAGCTCGAATTTATTAGTTGACAACAAAAAAACAGGCATGGGTCACTAAAATTTGTAGGTTTAATATTGTATCTTTTGTCTATCTTGGCTCTTTAAGGTCATTAGAGAAAGTGCATACAAACTGAAAAGCCTCCATTCTTAGATTTTTTTTATAAACTAACTTACTACAGAAGTAGAGAGCGACAGAAAGGACAATTTTTTCTGTATCTAAAATTCTATCCAACTCAACGGGACTAATTGTTAGAGAAGCCATAATGATACTTCACTGTGCCAAAAGCATTTAAAACATAAGTGACAAATACTGAAGCTGTCTCACTTTATAAAATCTAATATTTTTGATATTTGAAAACACTATGGGGAAAAAAAACACTAGGGGCCCATGATCCACAACAAAACAATTTGAACAAATGAAATTCAGTAATATAACTTTTGTTTCAGCTATCCAGAACAACTGGTCTCTTTCTTCTATTGGACTAGATGTTCTGAATCTGAAGCTGTTGGAGATAACACCTGGCATTAAGAGCCAACCCAGGGGATTCTGAAAACACTGCTTGAATCTGGACTCAAGTTGTGCCCGAAGCTACATTTTCTTAGACTTTTAGTCACAGAGCCAAATACTTATTTGTTTGGAAAGAACTGTAAAACGATGTACTTTTTCTTTTTGGACTCCCAAAAAGCTTACACAAGTTGTTTAGGAAAAAGAAATGTCTTGTTTGATTATTTCTCATCTTTGAATATTTGTAGCTGGAAGTAGAAATCATGTCTTCTGCACAGTCTATATGAATTCTATTCTAGCATTTTAGAACTCAACTATCACTACCTACCATTTTCTTATCTTCAATTCCAACACTGGAGCTCAGTAACTGCATGTTAAAAAAGGCCAAAATGCCCAACAACTTGGGTTGCAAATAATCAGCCTAAGGGAAAAAAAAAAAAACCCACATAAAACAGATATTATTTAAGTTTTATACAGACCAAATTTCAAAAAGTAACAATTTAATCATATAACTAACATCATTTATATTTTACCTAACTAGATTAGAATACTGGAAACAAACACTTGGTGAATTAAGTTTCTCCAAAAGCATGTATTTTCATATCTAGGATTTAAAGATATTAGTGAAACTGATTTATAATCACTACAACAAAACATGATTAAACAGTACAGTACAATGAGAAAATTGTGAGCTTCTGAATCATGGAATGATCTGGGATACGTATCCCAGGATCTTACTCACCTCAGGATCCAGAGTGGATAGGCTATTTTAAGGAGAAGAGGAGAGAGAGACAAACGGCCATCCTTATTCTAAAATATTTAGAGCTAAGTTAGAAAAAAGTACTTAAGAAAAAGTTACCCCACTAGATCAATGGTCTGATACAGGAGTCAGTGTCCCCAGAAGTAATAGTGGTAAAGAAGTACAGGCCAAGAGCAACACAGTAACGGGCTCTTATCTCTAGATATCACCAACCATGCCACCTTAGGTCTCCTGAAGTGAACAGGGTTAATTATTTCTTGAGAAGGGGTCCTGGAAGAAAGGGCAGGACTTTAAGTCAGCCAAATATATATTTGAATCCTAACCTGATACTTTCTAGTGTGTGATCTTGGATAAATTACTTAACTCCTTTCAGTCAGTAAAATGGTAACAGTGAAAGCACCTACCACATAGAGCTGTTATAAAAGTTGAATAAGATAACCTGCCTCAAGCACTCAGTATATATAGTTAAGTGTTAAATTTAAGTTAATATTATTACAAACTGGAAATGTGATTCTCTGTAAAAAATAAAAAGAATATTTGCCTCTTTTAAAACCTCTATATAAGGTGTGAAAAGGGGCAAGAAAAAGAGGTGACGGGGAGTAGCAATTAAAGTATTTTCCAAGTCAAGAATCAAGTTGTATTGCTTGATGATGAGGCATCTGATGTTTGCATTTTCAGGGTACGTATACTGCCAAAGAAGAAAAGGTGTAGGAGGGGTGTATTAGCACATACATGTCCTACAAGTCTCTCCAGATCAGATGTTGGGATAAACTTCCATCTGTTTTTCAAGCCTAAAATTACATTAGTTTCCAACCTTTTGATTTGGACTGTGACTCAACTTGGAATAGCAAGCCACAATTCACTAATTGCATGGTCTAGCCTATCCTTCTTAAATTAAAAGATAATGCATGACACTTGCATAGCCTACTTCAGCAATCTAATTTTAAAGCTCTTGCATTTAGACAAACAACTCTGAGTTCATTCATTTTGTTTTCACCAAATATTTATTAGGTACGCCTACAGTTCTATGCTGGGTATAAATGTATAAGATAAGCAAAGTTCTTTTCTCCTCACTAGCTTACATGGTAAACTAGTATCAGTGGAAGACATTAAATTAGTAAATAAGTAAACAAGGTTGTGGTAAGTGCTATGAGGAAATAAACATGATGACGTGATAAAGAAAAACTGGAAGGGAAAGTTTAGATAGGATAATCAGGAAACTCTAAGACCTAAAAATGAGAAATAGGAGATTATTCCAAGTAGAGAGAACATCTAGTGTAAAGGCTCTAAAGCAGGAAAAAGCTTGACATGTTTAAGAAACACAAAGGAGACTGCTGAAACATAGGGAGAAAGGAAGAAAGGACTCATAGAATATGAGGTGGAGAGGCAAGCAGATCACGTATGGCCTTACAGATTGTATTTGAAGAACAATGAAAAACCGTCGAAGGAGTTTAAGCAGGTGAATGACATGAGCTGATTTAAGTGGTAAAAAGAGTACTCCACATACTGGGTAAATAACTAATTATGGGAAGGGAAAAGTGAAAGGAGAAAACAAGAGGATTTTGCAGTTGTCCAGGAGAGAGATGAGAGTCACTTGCATGAGGGTGGTGGCAAGAGAGAAGGAAAGATATATAGTCCTGTACATATAGGACTAATAGGACTTCATGACAGTTTGATTACAAAGGATGAAGGAAATGGCAGGCTCAAGAATGCCTTTCAGGTTTTGATTCAAGCAACTAGGTAGATGGTGGTACCACTTCTGACATAGGAAAGACTAGGGGGAAAAAACAGGTTAAGGAGGAGAAACAAAGATTTCTGGTGAGTTTGGACTTGAGATGCTTATAAGACAGGATAGTAGAGAGGACAAAAAGGCAACTGGACAGTCTCTGTTTGCAATTACCTCTCACCCCCAGATCCATTCTCAGCTCTCTTCCATCCTGTGCTGTTTCTGGGAATATGATCTCTATAGACTGCATCTCTCAGGATCCACTGCCCTCTGGCTTGCTATTGAATTCAGCCAACAGAAAGCACCAATAAATCAGAGGACAGAAGGCAAAAGGGAGTGTGGTACTTAAATTTTCTTCCCCTCCTGTATTTAAAAGGCGATCAGGCAGTGGCTCCATCTCTCTACAACTAATTAAAGATGTTCAAACAAATCTTCTAAATAAATCAACAAGTTGAAAGAAAATGTGACTAAAGAGATGAAGGATATAGAGAAGACACTGGGTGACCAAAAGGAAAAATCCATAAACTTGAAAAAAACAAATAGCAGAACTTATAGGAATGAAAGGCAGAATGGAAGAGATGAAAAACACAATGGAGACATTCAACAGCACACTTGGAGAGGCAAAAGAAAGGATCGGTGAACTAGAGGAAGAACATCTGAAATCCTACACACAAAAGAACAGATAGGGAAAAGAATGGAAAAATATAAGCAGGGCTTCAGGGAACTGAATGACAACATGAAGCACACAAATATATGTGTTATAGGTGCCCCAGAAGGAGAAGAGAAGGGAAAGGAGGCAGAGAGAATAATAGAGGAAATAATCAATGAAAATTTCCCAACTCTTATGAAAGACGTAAAATTACAAGTCTAAGAAGTGCAGCAAATTCCAAACAGAAGTGATCCAAATAGACCTACTCCAAGACACATATTAATCAGATTTTCAAATGCCAAAGACAAGGAAAGAATTCTGAAAGCAGCAAGAGAAAAGCAATCCATCACATACAAGGGAAACTCAATAAGACTCAGTGCGGCTCTCTTAGCAGAAACCATGGAGGTGAGAAGGCAGTGGTATGATATATTCAAGATACTGAAAGAGAAAAACTGCCAACCAAGAAGCCTATATCCAGAAAAACTGTCCTTCAAATATGGAGAGTTTAAAATATTTACAGATAGACACAGACAGTTCGTGAACAGGAGACCTCCTCTACAAGAAATACTAAAGGGAGTGCTACAGATAGATAAGAAAAGACAGAAGAGAGAGGTTTGGAGAAGGATGTAGAAATGAAGATATCAGGAGCTAGAAAGAGTGTAGAGATCAAGGTATATGACACTGAAGGAATACAGAACGTTCAAGAAGATTGACTGTATAGATCCATAAATGGATAGCACAATACAGTGTGATGGTAGTACAATATTTTGAGTACATGGTACAAAGATGACTGAGTACAGCTGAAAGAGGAAGGTTAGGGTATGTATGACACCAAAAGGAAAGACAGAAGATAAAGACCGGAACTCTATAACTTAGTGAAACCTACACTGGTCAATGGCTGTAATTAAATATACAAATATAACAATGTTTTCACATGAGGGAGAACAATGTGAACCTTGCAAGGTGTTGAAAATGGGATGGTATTGGGGAAAAAATACAGTCAATGCAAAATAGAGTCTATAGTTAACAATAACGTTATAATATGCTTCCATTAATTGTAACAAAATAAATATACCAAAGCTAAATGTCTGTAAGAGGGGATATAAGGGAGGGATACAGAATTTTTGGCATTGGTCTCGCTGTCTGACCTTTTTCTTGTATTTTATTTTCTTTTTATTTTCTTTTTTTGTCATTTTTTTTTCTTTTTTCTCCTCTTCTTCGTTCCTTGCAGAAGAAATGGAAATGTCCTTATATAGATTATGGTGGTGAAGACATAACTATGTGATTATACTGAGAACAGTGTTTTAAAACTTCAACTTCTGTGTGAGACCAAAGGAAGAGATGTTTATTTGATGTAAAATCTATACTTTCTGTAGCATACTATATAATTTAACTCATATGGTCAGTTTATTCAAACACCATAATTGCATGGAACTTTGAATAGGGGGTGAGATCTGGTTGGTTTACACAGGTTAGTGTGAAGCTCCAATACATAAAAGAGTAATCTGGGCAGAGGATAAAAATGTATTTGCAAAGCCCCCTTGAGGCACTGGGGAGAAATGTGGAAATATTAAATTTCCCTCCCACCTGGGGTATTACTGATATTCTCACAAGCATTGGGTACTACCAATTTAGAAGACCAAGCCCTCAATCTTGGGGCTTGACCTTATGAAGTTTGTTACTGCAAAGGAGGGGCTAAGCTTACTTACAATTGTACCTAAGAGTCACCCCCCAGAGAACCTCCTTTGTTGCTCAGATGTGGCATCTCTCTCTAAGCCAACTCTGCAGGTAGAGTCACTGCTCTCCCTGCTATGTGGGTAATGAATCCCAGAGGTGTAAATCTCCCTGGAAACATGGGACATGACTCCCGGGGATGAACCTGGACCCAGCATTGAGAGATTGAGAAAGCCGTCTTGTCCAAAAGGGGGAAGAGAAAGGAAACACAATAAAGTTTCAGTTGCTGAGAGATTTCAAATGGAGTTGAGAGGTCATTCTGGAGGTTCTTCTTATCCCTTATAAAGAAATAGTTTTTAGTGTATCGGAATAGATAGAAGGAAATACTGGAAACTGTTCAACTGCAACCCAGGAGCCTTGATTCTTGAAGATGACTGTATAACTATATAGATTATATAGTGTGACTGTGTGATTGTGAAAACCTTGTGGCTCACACTCCCTTTATCCAGTGTATGGACAGATGAGTAGAAAAATGGGTACAAAAAGTAAATGAATAATAGGGGGGTGGTGGGGGAGATGGGATGTTTTAGGTGTTCTTTTTTACTTTAGTTTTTATTCTTCTTATTTTTTTTTTTTCGGCAATGAAAATGTTCAAAAATTAATTGTAGTGATAAATGCACAACTATAAAGGTACTGTGAACAAATGAATATACACTTTGGATGACTGTATGGTATGTGAATCTATCTCAATAAAATTTAATTTAAAAAAATTATTTGCATTATGTGTGCCATCTGTTTCCTAACAGGACCTAACCTACATAGATACACAGTTCTAAAGTTCCAGGAAGATCAAGACTGGAATTTCAACTAGGAAATCATCAGTATTAAAGCAAAAGACCAGATGAGATCATTTAAGAAGAGAATATTGATAGGGAAATGGACCCAGTTACATAGTCCTGAAGCACTTTACTATTTAGACGCTAAGTAATAAGTAGAAAGAAAAAAACAGAAAAGAGGACTAAGAATGAGTGGCCAGAGGCGGGGCAAGATGGCGGAGTGGTGAGGAGCAGAATTTCGTCTCTCCCCTAGAGCAGCTGGCAATTACCCAAGAACTATATGAAACAGTGTTTTCGGGGTCTCCAGTAACCAGTCACACATTGGACACAAGTTTGGAATTGGAGGAAAAGCTGGGATCGCAGCGAACATTGTAAGTTCCCCGGACCAGGGGTCTGGCGCCCCTCCCCACCCAGACCTCACAGACTGTCTTGCTGCCGGCTCCCTGAAAGGGGGGAAAAAAAAAAACAAAAAACAGCAATCTGCTGAGGGCAAGAAGGGAGGCTCAACCAAGCCTTAACTGCAGAATTAATTAACAAATTAATTAACTAACTTTGGGAGCTGGGGTGCTAAAGAAGGGCTGGGCTCTGAGAAGGGGCACGTAAAAGCGGGCACCCATTCCCAGACTCCAAAAAAGCCATTTTGTTTTCCCCTACATTTTGTCCCTTCTGGCTTCTCACTGATCCCTTATCTTTTTGCATTTCAATAGCACCCGGCAGGGGTGGAACTGAAGTGGTTGGAGAGTAATTATCAGACAATAGCCCAAAGCATATCTTTAAATGCTCTATTCTGACACTGACAAAACTTCCAGGCTGGGGAAAGACTTTTAAAAGGGACTCTTTTTTTCTTATTTTTTTCCTTTTTTCCTTTTCTTGATTTCTTTTCTTTTCTTTTTTTTTTTTTTTTTAAAATCTAAAAGTAATATATGTGGTTATTTTCCATCGGAAAGCCCAGGTTGAGGGACTAGGCTGGGCTTGGGGGAGAAGGCCTCCACCCCTGTCTTTAACTGGCAACTCAGGCTGACCAAGGAATCTACCTGGAGAGGCCCCAAAGAGGAGAGGGGAGAAGGGAATAGTGCCCCTGAGAGACAACTGGAGTTCTGAGGATTGGGAGAGTGGAGGGAGGTCCAGCTCAACTGGCAGTCCTCCTTCTGGGAATTCAGACCCCAGGGGCTGGAATTCAGATTCGGGCTTCAGTCAGCCACGCCCCTGACAGGATCAGAGTCACCAGAACTAAAGGCTCCATACCTCCTTACACTGGTGGGGGAGCTACGGGCTGACCAGTGCCATCTGCTGGACAGGAGAGGAAAAGCACCAATTCTAAAGGCCTCATAGGAGGGTCTCATTCTCAGGAAAACTCCATACCCTCCCAATGAGACCTGGGCCTCACTAGACTGCATAGAGGCAGAGCAAGAAACAGAAAAAACAAGTGGGGAAAAATTCTGATCAACTAAATAGAACCTAAGTTAGAGGTCTAGAATAAGTTGAACTGAATAACAGAGGCCAGAGAACAAAACCAACCAACAAGAAAACCACTAGGTAAAAGACAGAAAACAAGCTCCAAAATAAACTAATCAAGAAAATCAGACACCTAGACAACTTAACAAGCCATACCAAGAAACACGAAAACATGGACCAGCCAAAGGAACAAACTAATAGCTCAGCTGACACACAAGAGTGGAGGCAACTAATGCTAAATAAATTTGATGAAATGAAGGAAGATATAGCAAGAGCTGAAGGATATAAAGAAGACACTGGCTTACCATAAAGAAGAATTCATAAACTTAAAAAAACAAATGGCAGACTCATGGGAATGAAGGCCACAATGGAGAAGATGAAAAACACAATGGAGGGACACAACAGTAGATTTGAACAGGCCGAAGAAAGGATCAGCGAACTGGAAGAGAGGTCATTCGAATTCATACACACAAAAGAACAGATGGTGAAAAAAATGGGAAAATATGAGCAGGGTCTTAGGGAGCTGAGTGACAACATGAAACGCACAAATATACGTGTTATGGGTATCCCAGAAGGAGAAGAGAGGGGAAAAGGGGCAGAAAAAGTAATAGAAGACATATTCACTGAAAATTTCCCAACTCTTATAAAAGACAGAAAATTAGAGATTCAAGAAGTACAACGTACCCCAAATAGAATAGATCCCAATAGACCTACTCCAAGACACTTACTGGTCAGATTGTCCAAGAACGAGTGGCCAGAGAAGCAAAAAGAAAATCAATACAATGTGGCATCACACGTGCCACACAGGAAAGGGTGGTCACTTGTGTTGTATACTACTCAAAAGGTGAACAAGAGAAGGACAGAGAAGTGATCACTGAATTTAACAGCAGGAAAATTGTTGGTGATCTTGACAAGAAAAATTTCAGTACAATAGAGAGAAGTCAGAATAGAATGGCCCAAAGATTTAATGCGAAATGAGGAAGCAGAAATAGAAACCTCAAGATATTTTTCTCACAGTCCTTTTAGGCTCTCTTAAGAGGAATGAGGGCAATTGAAAAGAAAAAAATAGTAAGTCCAAGGAGTCATATATTTTTCCAGTTGAAGAAATAAAATAGTACAGTGATTTAGGGAAAGAGACACAAATTCAAGAAAAGATAAACAGGAATAACAGATCTTCTAACTTCTCTTCAATCCAACAATATATTTAAATACAATTAGTACTGGTAAGGTTAATCTGCTGTGCCAAGGAAGGAATAGTCAGGGTGGCGGCAAGGAAGAGTGACAAAAGTATTCTAACCTACAGTTAAAAAGTAGCTAAGAAAAATAAATGACATTTTTACTCTGAAAAATAAAATTTTCTAAAATCATTTGAAAACCCACATATTTCAAAGCTACTATATTTTGGTGCTGCATTCATACAATTTAAATCAACCTTTTTGAAAATAAAAATTCCAATTTAAAATTTAAACAAATCTATAGCAGGTGAAAGACGCAAAAAAGAAACAAACAAAACCCCCAAACATCTGTTTCTTCAATTCCCCAATTAAACTACAAAAAGGAGAAAAACACAAAGCCCATACAATATATTCCTTACCATTAGTTCAGGTGACATGATATCTCTTGGGCCCTGATATGGATCATCACTAGACGCAAATGAGGCAAGTATTGACAAACCATTGAAAACCTGTTGATAGTGTTCTCCAATACGTAGCAATAATTCATTATGCAATCCTTGGAAATCCTGTCTCAACAGGCTCCCCAGTTCAATTTCTGTTTCATTCTAATCCAAAGACATATTTAAAAAAGATTATTTTTTTTCATACTTAATCCTTGAAATAAGTATATTAATTTTAACATGCTAGTAGCAAATCAGAAGCACTACCACAGTTGACAGGACCTATTAATGAAATTAAGAAAAGGTACTGGAAAAGGATCCTAATCTTGTTTTCTCCTGGTAGGTCTCCTATGGTCTATCAATGTATGAAGTGATCAGACTTTATTGTGAAATGAAATTTAAAAAGGTAAGTTTTAATTTTCTCTATGGTCTTATAGTATCATTAACTCAATACTCATAGTCACATAACCCCAGGGAGAAAATATAGTATAGTGGCTTAGAACACAGTCTAATTTAAATTGCTGGAGTTTCGATTTCAGCTCTGTCACTTATTAGTTAGGCTGTGACGTGTGCAGTTACCTAAGCTAACGTCTCTCTACCTAGTTTCCTCATCTATAAAATGGGAAAAATAATATGCCTCTCTCATTGGGTAATTGTGAAGATTAACTGAAATGATCCATATAAATTGTTGACAGTTTCTGACATGTAGTAAGCACTCTATAAATATTTATCATTATCTTTCCACTTCTATAATATACAGATTTTCTTTCTCAAGATGAATAAATACATTCAGTATTCAGTAACCTTCATGCAAGAGGTACATGGCTGACATAAAACAAATGAAATAAATTAACATTGTAGAAACAGCAGAGCCACATCTTCATTTCTGACAGGTTCTCCTATCCCAAGTAGTTTCATAATTCCTCAAAGATGTTAACATAAGACTAAAAAAGAAGCTTAAGCTAGTTCAAAATTTTAAAACTAGCAGGAAACTGGGCCAAACTGCATTCAGAACAGTAAGTAACTATACAAAATACTGACATTATACTACAGTTCAAGGAGGTTACCTATTCCTGTGGATGTAATTACCTGTGTATGATTAATCAACAATATAGCTCTAAGCAACTAAAAACTACTAAAATGAAATTAGCTGAGAACCTGATCCATGAAAGAATGATTTTTATATCCCATTATGGTGAAATGATCAAAGAAAATAACAAAAGAATAATTATATTTATCTCCTGCTCTAGGACCAGGACAGAGCTAATTTAACATAATAACATTTGAATATATATTACTCTAGGATAGACTAATTCCTTCCTACCAGATTACAACAGCTTTCCTATAATGCTAATTTAAACAAAACAGTAAAATATTTACAAATATTCAATTACTTTCAGATAATGAAGGGCACGTTCTAATTCATCTTTGGAACAGGAACAGACCAAATGAGAAAAAATATATTTGAAGTTATTTATTAAAATCTCTCTACGATTAACATTTAATTGTTTTCCTAAAGTTCGAATGAGAGCAGAAGCTGCAGGGCTTGCTTTGGCAGCAAGGTCAGGTAGCAGAACTTGTAGTGTCCTCTGAAAAAGAAATACAACAATTACCAAAAAGTATATTTGTCTAGGCAATAAAACATTCACATAAGCTATGTATGAAAATATTTTGAAATTTCACACAAATTTGGAGTCCATGTAAGACTTACGTTTGAATTCAGATTTACCATTTATTTATTCAATAGATATCTACTGAGCATCTACTATGATTTTGGTACTGCAGATATAGCAGGGAATGAAATAGGCAAGGCACATGGAGGCACAGAGTTTACACTGTAGAGATGGGAGAGAAAGCCAAGAAATAAGCAAATGTATGAAGAAAGAGAATAATTTCTGATGAGTATGTGTTAACATTACTGAGACTCTAAGAAAGGTCCCAAGCTTGATGCATTATTTGAGAGAATTTGTGTTCAGAGAGTAATCACAAATGCAGTATTCCAAGAAATTTTTTAAATTAAAAAGGAAGTTGAGATACTAAAGACAACCTTTTTGACATACACACCATCCCAATACCGCAACAAATCTATTTTCATTTTGGCCTATTTACTTTAAGATTTAGTTCATAAAATATATACAAAGTTCCAAACATAAAATGGTTGGCCTTTCATTTAATCATTTGACAGGTAACTAATGAATACCAACTACATGCCAGTTAACTATCCGAGGTAGTGGAGACCTGAGAGTGAACAAGACCCCAGGCCCTGCCTTCAAAGATGCTTACATCTTACTTGTATTATGACTTTCAACTTAATATGAACAGTGTAACACTGTTATAACGTTAAAAAGTAGTGTCTACCAAGTCTTCATAATTATTGTGTTAATAGCTACAGAATATTCTACGACCTAAATATTAGACAGATTTTTGTTTTATTTTTGTTTTGTGTTCTACTATTTGGATAATGTTGTAATAAACATCTGAGCTCTATGGTTCCCAGAATGGATTACTGAATGAAAACGTAGAAATATTTTTGTGGTCCTTACCATACACTATCGTATTTCCTTCCAGGAGGATTTGACCAATTTACAAGTCACCAACAGTGCAATTTGTTAAAATATAGTAATACTGTAGGGGAAAATTCTGTATAAGTCACAATTATAATTTATTAATTAAGAGTGATAATAAACTTTGCCTTTGGGAAAAAGTAAGAAGAAAGATAATCTACTCCATCTTTCAAATATCAACCCCAGTGACTTTTCAAAGGCTTCCCAAGCCCCCAATACTATAAACTCTGTCATCAGAATTCCCAGCAGCTCATTTATACCATCAGTTTTGTACATTATTACTCCAATCCCTAGCCTGGTAGAAATCATCATAATAGACAATGCATCACCAATGGAACCAACTCCAGCACAAAAGATCTAAGAATTCAAATAGTTAACTGAATTAATTAGCATTAATCAGTAAGTATTAAGCCTTCAGAATAGCTATTAACACAGAGCAATGACTAAAATCAACAGGAACTTGAGTTTTATAACTTAAGTAACATTCTCATATCGAAGTATAAAGAAAACATGAAAATTTGAAAATCTAGGTTCTACATGCTCCTCAGTATACTGTATATATTTTTTTCTTTGAAAGAAAATGCTAGATTAAAGAAGCTGAAAAGAGAGATCAGACTTCAATTAGAGATATGAATGAAATGGCCTTGGTTAGGACTAAGGTAAATCAGACTAAAGGATAAAGGATTATATTGACGGTGTTTTAAAACTTCAACTTCTGTGTGAGACCAAAGATAGAGATGTTTATTTGGTGAAAAATCTTTATTTTCTGTAGCATGCTATATATTTTACCTTGTATGGTCAGTTTATTTAAACACCATAATTACATGGAACCTTGAATAGGGAGTGAGATCTGGTTTTTTTATACAGGTTAGTGTGAATCCCCAATACATCCCAGAGTAATTTGGGCAAAGGATAAAAAAGTATTTGCAAAGCCCCCTTGAGAGACGGGGGGAAATGTGGAAATATTAAATTTACCCACCTGGGGAATTCCTTATATTCTGACAAACACTGGGGACTACCAATTCAGTAGGCCGAGCCCTTGATCTTGGGGCTTGCTCTTATGAAGCCTGTTACCGCAAAGGAGAGGCAAGCCTACCTATAATTGTGCCTAAGAGTCACCCCACAGAGAACCTCTTTTGTTGCTTAGATGTGGCCTCTCTCTGTAAGCCAACTTGGCAGATGGACTCACTGCCCTACCCTCTTTGTGGGACATGACTCCTGGGGGTGTAAATCTCTCTGGCAATATGGGACATGACTCCTTGAGATGAGTCTGGACCCAGCATCAGGGGATTGAGAAAACCTTCTTGACCAAAAGGGGGAAGAGAAATGAAACAAAGTAAAGTTTCAGTGGCTGAGGGATTTCAAATGGAGTCAAGAGATCGTTCTGGAGTTTATTCTTATGCATAATATAGATACCCCTCTTCAGTTTTAGTGTATTAGAATAGCTAGAAGGAAATACCTAAAACTGTTGAACTGCAATCCAGTAGCCTTGATTCTTGTAGATGAGTGTATAACTATATAGCTTATACGGTGTGACTGTCATTGTGAAAACCTTGCACCTCTATCCAGTGTATGAACAAATGCGTAGAAAAATGAGAACAAAAAGGAAATGAATAATGGGGGGGATAGGATTTTTTGGGTGTATTTTTTTAATTTTTATTCTTATTTTTATTACTTTTTTTGGAGTAATGTAAAAGTTCAAAAATTGTGATGAATGCACAACTTTTGATGATACTGTGAACAACTGATTGTACCCTTGAATGATCGTATGGTATATGACTATATCTCAATAAAATTGCAAGAAAAATCAATTAATCAATCAATCAAGCTAGGATGGAATGAACAAACTATTAAATTGAAAAACTTAAGTCAACTATATATGCAACTTACAGTAAGGAAACGATTAAGATCAGGAAAGTCAAAAACATTGGCAATTTCAGACAAGGTATTTAAAGCCATTTCCCTCTGGTGAGCCACATCTTGCTTTCGCAACTCAGCATTCTGGCATGGAGTACTAGGAAGTGCTGTCATCTGACTAGAGTGAAGAGATTCTACCAAAAACTAAGAGCAAAAACAATTTATTGGTAGCTTTCACATAAGGAAGAAAATTTAACTAATACTTTTTAAAGCTGCTAACATTAAGACAATAGCAGACAATGTTTTAACCACATTGCTTGAACTGTTCATTCAAATTTTATAACAACCTTATCAAAGTCGATTACATCATAATTTCCCTCTTACATAAGATGATGTAATCAGACTTACTGGTGCTGAGGATTACACCATCAATAAAAGGTAAAGCCAGGATTTTAACACAGCCTAACTTTGTGCCATGAATTGAATCTATCAAAGCATAGTGTCATATCCGTAACATCAAAGCATAATAAACAATTTTTATTGTTTATCATCAAAAAAAGGCTAAAAAAAAAGAAAGGCATTTCCTAAAGATTAATAACAGAAAGTGATAATCCAATACATCATAAGATGATTTTTTTCCCCTCTTCTATTTATAACCTACATCCTTAGACCAAGAAGTTAAAATGCAAAAATGGCAAGACTTAAGTTTTCTTGAACAAACTGAATACATCATCTTTTAAAAAATCCATCTTTTAAAGCAAGCAAAATAAAAAATATATCCAGATACATTCTTTTTTCAATTCTTGCAAAGTATTGTCATTTCCTATTGTCAAGGACAATACAGACTCTCACCTGACAGATGGGTTTCTTATACTGGCTGAAAAAGTTTTGCAGTTTGACACTTTTAGCTGCAACCAGAGCTCTAATTTCCGTGTAGGCTGCTCCAGAGACAGATGCTGACTTGGATAACAAACAATGCAATAAGTGCAAGAGTGCAAAAGGTACCAAATCTCCTTTTGCTGCCCTAAGAAGGCAAAAAATAAAAACAAAATAAAATAAAAATCAATGTCTCAGAAACACATGGCAATTTACAAATAAATGCATGCTGATATTACTTTTTTATTCTATAACATTTTATCACTTGTTTCACCATTTCTAATTGCAGGCAAATAAAAAAGGAGAATGTCCAAAATAAATATAAATGATGCCAAATATACCTTCCAATATCCCCTGTTGTAAGAATCAAAGTATCCTTCAATTCATTATTTCTTGATATTTGGGCATGTGTATATGCTTCTTTCATTCTTAAGACAAAAAGCTGGAACAATAAAATCAACTAGTTAAACAAATTTTGAGCCAGGTTTATGAAACATAAAAGTTTAAATATAAAATTAACCTCTTTTATATATCCATCTTCAGAGTCCAAGGATTCCAGTATATGCTTGATATTTCCACTAAAAGCAACTCTAACATCCTTGTCTGGATCTTCCATTAAATTTAATAAATTTCCAAGGACTGCTTTTACATCTGTTTCATCTTCCCTAAAATCAAGATGCTTGCAAAGATGATGCAGATTATTTATGAAAGCTAAAGGGGAGAGCACACAACATGTAAGTTAACACATTAAATATCAAAATTCTACTGCAAAAAACCTGTCAATAAATAACATCCAAAGAATCTTAAGTTGCCATACGTCAGTGGTTAATATTTTAAGATGTGGAGCACACAGAATTGTGAGAGATTAAAATAAATACTTTTATATTTAAATTTACTTTATACTTAATTAAAGTTATAAATGATTTAAATCTAAAATAAATTCTAGAATTTTTTAAGTTATAAAATGACTACTCACTTTTGGATTTTACAGCTCACTGTGTGTTATCAAGATTGACTTGAAAAGTGCAACTTATTAATCCAAAGAACTTGAAATAAGGACATTCTTAGCCTTGCTGCTAACCTGTACTATGTGATTTACAGTGTCCCTGAAATGATCTACCATCTATTACTTTGAAAACTAAAGAACCAGTTGTAATTTACTACCTAAATAAGTGTATCTTCTAGGTACCTGTGTATATCTCATGCTCCCAACAAACTTGTAGTCCATTATTATTGGAAAGTTGCCAAAAAGATACAACCTATGATCCTCAGCTGGGCAAAGTAATCTAAATATTTGAAGTTCTATATCAAAGTCCAAGGTGATGGAAGGGACAAATTAAGAAGGTCCCTGGTATCACTAAAGAAGATAGAGAATATTTAATCAACCATCAGGTAAGCTCCATTGGGGTGTCAAATCACAGGAGCATTTTAAAAATTCAAAAATCACTTCTCTTGCTAGTTCTGGGATGTAGCCTATGCTTATAGATAGGTAAACATTACATGAGCATTGAATCTAATGAACCTGTGACTTGCTAAAATTTTTTAAGGCTTCAGGCTAATTTTATCACTGGTCTGAAAAACAGAGTTAAACATTTTTAAAATGTTAAATAAATTATAACAAATCACTCACCAAGTTTTACTGGACTAGATATTTTTTTTCTCAGTAGGAAAAGGAATGGCTTGCAAACAGAAGCTTTTAGTTGAGAAGATGAACATTCATGTTGAGAAATAATTTTCAGATTCTTACAAAAAAGGTCAACATGTCCATGTTCGAAGGAAGGTTCTGTTAATGAATTTGTCAAATAAAACATGCCATGAAGAGTACAGACAAGTTGATCAAGTATAGAGGCAAATTCTTTCTTGACAATGTCAGAATCATCTTTGACTTTATCTCTGCGAAACACAAAACAAAACAAAACAAAACAGGTATTAAATCTTCTTGCTTAATTTTGGAGTCTAAACAGTTTTACTTAATTTGTGGCAAAGCCTAGAAGGAAAATATTTTAAAGTCTAAAACTAAAAGCAACATTTACTCTATATATTCAACAATAAGCACAAATTTGCATATATAACTAAAGTATGATCTTTCCAATCAAGGGATATATTCAAATTAAAATCTTCATACATACATAAGAATCTTGGGAACTCTGTTACAAGAATTCTGCTGCTGCAATAAGATAAAAAATCCATTAACACAACTAGCCCGGACTACTTCATGGGAGCTCTGCAGGGCCCACTTGTAAACTGCTGTTCTCCATTCAAGGAATATTCTTCTTGGAAACAGAGTCAGAAGAAACACACATCGTGACTGTGCCTGTGGTGCTAAAATAATTAAGTATATTAAATAACATTCTAATAGTGTTAATTATACATACTTTTAAAGTCAAGTAACATTTAAAATACAAATAACATCTAATTTAATTAAAAGCTCCTTTTCAAAAAATAAAATATACTATTTACATATCCACTGAAATAAGTGTGTATCATCTTACCAAGTTATCAGGGGAATGCAAATTGAAAACCATATCTATCACATAGCAAAACAAAACAACTTTTTAAGATAGTTACCTCTGTGGCTTTTTTCTTTTCCTATTTTTCAGATTGCAAAAATTTTTACATCAGTCAATGTCAAGGGGCAGTGAGGATGTAGAGTAACAGGAATTCTCATATTCTTTTTTTTTTTTTAATTCATTTTTATTGAGATATATTCACATACCATGCAGTCATACAAAACAAAGCATACATTCAATTGTTTATAGCACCATTATATAGTTGTGCATTCATCACCTAAATTAATTTTTGACATTTTCATTACCACACACACAAAAATAATAAGAATAAAAATTAAAGTGAAAAAGAACAATTAAAGTAAAAAAGTATTTTGTTGAGAATTTTTGCATCTATATTCATTAGGGAGATTGGCCAGTAGTTTTCCTTTTTTGTAGCATCTTTGCCTGGTTTTGGTATTAGACTGATGTTAGCTTCATAAAATGAGTTAGGTAGTGTTCCATTTTCTTCAGTGTTTTGAAAGAGTTTAAGTTCTTTTTGGGAAGTTTGGTAGAATTCCCCTGTGAAGCCATCCGGCCCTGGGCATCTATTTGCAGGAAGGTTTTTGATGACTGATTGGATCCCCCCGCCCGCGACTGGCTAGCCGAGATCCTCCGTCTCCCCTCTGGTCAGTCCAGGTTGTTCATATGTTTCCAGGAAATTGCCCATCTCCTCTACTTTATACAGTTTACCGGCATACACTTGTTCATAGTAATCTCTTTTTTTTTTTTTTATCTTCATTTTATTGAGATATATTCACATACCACGCAGTCATACAAAACAAATCGCACTTTCGATTGCTCACAGTACTATTACATAGTTGTACATTCATCACCTAAATCAATCCCTGACACCTTCATTAGCACACACACAAAAATAACAAGAATAATAATTAGAGTGAAAAAGAGCAATTGAAGTAAAAAAGAACACTGGGTACCTTTGTCTGTTTGTTTCCTTCCCCTATTTTTCTATTCATCCATCCATAAACTAGACAAAGTGGAGTGTGGTCCTTATGGCTTTCCCAATCCCACTGTCACCCCTCATAAGCTACATTTTTATACAACTGTCTTCAAGATTCATGGGTTCTGGGTTGTAGTTTGACAGTTTCAGGTATCCACCACCAGCTACCCCAATTCCTTAGAACCTAAAAAGGGTTGTCTTAAGTGTGCGTAAGAGTGCCCACCAGAGTGACCTCTCAGCTCATTTTGGAATCTCTCTGCCACTGACGTTTATTTCATTTCCTTTCACATCACCCTTTTGGTCAAGAAGATGTTCTCCGTCCCACGATGCCAGGTCTACATTCCTCCCCGGGAGTCATATTCCACGTTGCCAGGGAGATTCACTCCCCTGGGTGTCTGATCCCAAGTAGGGGGGAGGGCAGTGATTTCACCTTTCAAGTTGGCTTAGCTAGAGAGACAGGGCCACATCTGAGCAACAAAGAGGCATTCGGGAGGAGGCTCTTAGGCACAACCATAGGGAGGCCTAGCCTCTCCTTTGCAGCAACCGTCTTCCCAAGGGTAAAACCTATGGTAGAGGGCTCAACCCATCAAACCACCAGTCCCCTATGTCTGTGGTCATGTTAGCAACCATGGAGGTGGGGTAGGAGAATACCCCTGCATTCTCCACAGGCTCCTCAAGGGGGCACTACATCTTTTTTTTTTCCTTGTTTTTCTTTTTTTTTTTTTTTAACTTTCCCTTCTTTTTTAAATCAACTGTATGAAAAAAAAGTTAAAAAGAAAACAAACATACAATAAAAGAACATTTCAAAGAGACCATAACAAGTGGGTAAGAAAAAGACAACTAACCTAAGATAACTGCTTAACTTCCAACATGTTCCTACTTTACCCCAAGAAAGTTACCTAATATAGCAACATTTCTGTGAACTTGCTCCTACTATATCCATCAGAAATTAACAGACCATAGTCATTCCTGGGCATCCCCAGAACGTTAAATAGCTTATCTGTTCTTCTTGGATTATTGTTCTCCCTTTCTTAATTGCTCTCTATTGCTAGTTCCCCTACATTCTACATTATAAACCATTTGTTTTACATTTTTCAAAGTTCACATTAGTGGTAGCATATAATATTTCTCTTTTTGTGTCTGGCTTATTTCGCTCAGCATTATGTCTTCAAGGTTCATCCATGTTGTCATATGTTTCACGAGATCGTTCCTTCTTACTGCCGCGTAGTATTCCATCGTGTGTATATACCACATTTTATTTATCCACTCATCTGTTGAAGGACATTTGGGTTGTTTCCATCTCTTGGCAATTGTGAATAATGCTGCTATGAACATTGGCGTGCAGATATCTGTTCGTGTCACTGCTTTCCGATCTTCCGGGTATATACCGAGAAGTGCAATCGCTGGATCGAATGGTAACTCTATATCTAGTTTTCTAAGGAACTGCCAGACTGACTTCCAGAGTGGCTGAACCATTATACAGTCCCACCAACAATGAATAAGAGTTCCAATTTCTCCACATCCCCTCCAGCATTTGTAGTTTCCTGTTTGTTTAATGGCAGCCATTCTAACTGGTGTTAGATGGTATCTCATTGTGGTCTTAATTTGCATCTCTCTAATAGCTAGTGAAGCTGAACATTTTTTCATGTGTTTCTTGGCCATTTGTATTTCCTCTTCAGAGAACTGTCTTTTCATATCTTTTGCCCATTTTATAATTGGGCTGTCTGTACTATTATCATTGAGTTGTAGGATTTCTTTATATATGCAAGGTATCAGTCTTTTGTCAGATACATGGTTTCCAAAAATTTTTTCCCATTGAGTTGGCTGCCTCTTTACCTTTTTGAGAAATTCCTTTGAGGTGCAGAAACTTCTAAGCTTGAGGAGTTCCCATTTATCTATTTTCTCTTTTGTTGCTTGTGCTTTGGGTGTAAAGTCTAGGAAGTGGCCGCCTAATACAAGGTCTTGAAGATGTTTTCCTACATTATCTTCTAGGAGTTTTATGGTACTTTCTTTTATATTGAGCTCTTTCGTCCATTTTGAGTTAATTTTTGTGTAGTGGGTAATGTAGGGGTCCTCTTTCATTCTTTTGGATATGGATATCCAACTCTCCCAGCCCCATTTGTTGAAAAGACCATTATGACTCAGTTCAGTGACTTTGGGGGCCTTACCAAAGATCAGTCGGCCATAGATCTGAGGGTCTATCTCTGAATTCTCAATTCAATTCCATTGATCTATATGTCTATCTTTGTGCCAGTACCATGCTGTTTTGGCAACTGTGGCTTTATAATAAGCTTCAAAGTCAGGGAGGGTAAGTTCTCCCACTTCGTTTTTCTTTTTTAGAGTGTCTTTAGCAATTCGAGGCATCTTCCCTTTCCAAATAAATTTGATAACTAGCTTTTCCAAGTCTGCAAAGTAGGTTGTTGGAATTTTGATTGGGATTGCATTGAATCTGTAGATGAGTTTGGGTAGAATTGGCATCTTAATGACATTTAGTCTTCCTATCCATGAACATGGAATATTTTTCCATCTTTTAAGGTCCCCTTCTATTTCTTTTAGTAGAGTTATGTAGTTTTCTTTGTATAGGTCTTTTACATCTTTGGTTAAGTTGATTCCTAGGTACTTCATTATTTAGTTGCTATTGAAAATGGTATCTTTTTCTTGAGTGTCTCTTCAGTTTGTTCATTTCTAGCATATAGAAACATTACTGACTTATGTGCATTAATCTTGTATCCCACTACTTTGCTAAATTTGTTTATTAGCTCTAGTAGCTGTATCGTCGATTTCTCAGGGTTTTCTAGATATAAGATCATATCATCTGCAAACAATGACAGTTTTACTTCTTCTTTTCCAATTTGGATGCCTTTTATTTCTTTGTCTTGCCGGATTGCCCTGGCTAGCACTTCCAGCACAATGTTCAATAACAGTGGTGACAGCGGGCATCCTTGTCTTGTTCCTGATCTTAGAGGGAAGGCTTTCAGTCTCTCACCATTGAGTACTATGCTGGCTGTGGGTTTTTCATATATGCTCTTTATCATGTTGAGGAAGTTTCCTTCAATTCCTACCTTTTGAAGTGTTTTTATCAAAAACGGATGTTGGATTTTGTCAAATGCTGTTTCAGCATCTATTGAGATGATCAATTGATTTTTCCCTTTTGACTTGTTAATGTGCTGTAATACATTGATTGATTTTATTATGTTGAACCTTGCATGCCTGGAATGAACCCCACTTGGTCATGGTGTATGATTTTTTTAATGTGTCTTTGGATTCGATTTGCAAGTATTTTGTTGAGGATTTTTGCATCTATATTCATTAGGGAGATTGGCCGGTAGTTTTCCTTTTTTGTAGCATCTTTGCCTGGTTTTGGTATTAGATTGATGTTAGCTTCATAAAATGAGTTAGGTAGTGTTCCATTTTCTTCAATGTTTTGAAAGAGTTTGAGTAAGATTGGTGTCAGTTCTTTCTGGAAAGTTTGGTAGAATTCCCCTGTGAAGCCATCTGGCCCTAGACATTTATTTGTGGGAAGATTTTTGATGACTGATTGGATCTCTTTGCTTGTGATGGGTTGGTTGAGGTCTTCTATTTCTTCTCTGGTCAGTCTAGGTTGTACATGTGTTTCCAGGAAATTGTCAATTTCTTCTACATTATCCAGTTTGTTGCCATACAGTTGTTCATAATATCCTCTTATAATTTTTTTAATTTCTTCAGGATCTGCAGTTATGTCACCTTTTTCAGTCATTATTTTGTTTATATGGGTCTTCTCTCTTTTTGATTTTGTCAGTCTAGCTAGGGGCTTGTCAATCTTGTTGATCTTCTCAAAGAACCAACTTTTGGTGATATTTATCCTCTCTATTGTTTTTTTCTTCTCTATGTCATTTATTTCTGCTTTAATCCTTGTTATTTCTTTTCTTCTACTTGGTTTAGGATTGGTTTGCTGTTCATTTTCTAGCTTCTTCAGTTGATCCATTAGTTCTTTGATTTTGGCTCTTTCTTCCTTTTTAATATATGCGTTTAGTGCTATAAATTTCCCCCTCAGCACTGCTTTTGCTGCATCCCATAGGTTTTGGTATGTTGTGTTCTCATTTTCATTCGTCTCTATATATTTAGCAATTTCTCTTGCTATTTCTTCTTTAACCCACTGATTGTTTAGGAGTGTGTTGTTTAACCTCCAGGTATTTGTGAATTTTCTAAGTCTCTGATGGTTATTGACTTCTAATTGTATTCCATTGTGGTCAGAGAATGTGCTTTGAATAATTTCAATCTTTTTAAATTTACTGAGGCTTGTTTTATGTCCCAGCATATGATCTATTCTGGAGAAAGTTCCGTGAGCACTAGAAAAGTATGTATATCCTGGTGATTTGGGATGTAATGTTCTGTATATGTCTGTTAAATCTAATTCATTTATCAGATTGTTTAGGTTTTCAATTTCCTTATTGGTTCTCTGTCTGGTTGATCTATGTATAGGAGAGAGTGATGTGTTGAAGTCTCCCACAATTATTGTGGAAACATCAATTACTTCCTTTAGTTTTGCCAGTGTTTCTCTCATGTATTTTGTGGCACCTTGATTGGGTGCATAGACATTTATGACTGTTATTTCTTCTTGTTGAATTGCGCCTTTTATTAGTATGTAGTGGCCTTCTTTGTCTCTCAAAACATCCCTGCATTTAAAGTCTATTTTATCTGAGATTAATATTGCTACACCTGCTTTCTTTTGGCTGTAGCTTGCATGAAATATTTTTTTCCATCCTTTCACTTTCAATTTCTTTGTGTCCCTGTGTCTAAGATGAGTCTCTTGTATGCAACATATTGATGGTTCATTTTTTTTGATCCATTCTGCGAATCTGTATCTTTTAATTGGGGAGTTTAATCCATTTACATTCAATGTTATAACCGTGAAGGCATTTCTTGAATCCGCCATCTTATCCTTTGGTTTATGTTTGTGATATATATCTTTCCCCTCTCTCTATTAATATCCTTTATTGTACCCATACCGAATCTCTTCAGTACTGAACCTTTCTCCAGGTCTCTCTGTCCTTTCTTTGTGTCTCTGTCTGTAGGGCTCCCTTTAGTATCTCCAGTAGGGCAGGTCTCTTGTTAGCAAATTCTCTCAGCATTTGTTTGTCTGTGAAAAATTTAAGCTCTCCCTCAAATTTGAAGGAGAATTTTGCTGGATAAAGTATTCTTGGTTGGAAATTTTTCTCACTCAGAATTTTAAATATATCATGCCACTGCCTTCTTGCCTCCATAGTGGCTGCTGAGTAGTCACTACTTAATCTTATGCTGTTTCCTTTGTATGTGGTGAATTGCTTTTCTCTTGCTGCTTTCAGAACTTGCTCCTTCTCTTCTGTGTTTGACAGTGTGATCAGTATATGTCTCGGAGTGGGTTTATTTGGATTTATTCTATTTGGAGTTCGCTGAGCATTTATGATTAGTGTATTTATGTTGTTTGGAAGATTTGGGAAGTTTTCCCCAACAATTTCTTTGAATACTCTTCCTAGACCTTTACCCTTTTCTTCCCCTTCTGGAACACCAATGAGTCTTATATTAGGACGTTTTATATTATCTATCATATCTCTGAGGTCCGTTTCGATTTTTTCAATTTTTTTCCCCATTCTGTCTTTTATGCTTTCATTTTCCCTTCTGTCATCTTCCAGGTCACTGATTCGTTGTTCACCTTCCTCTAGTCTTGTACTATGAGTGTCCAGAATCTTTTTAATTTGGTCAACAGTTTCTTTCATTTCCATAAGATCATCTATTTTTTTATTTAGTCTTGCAATGTCTTCTTTATGCTCTTCTAAGGTCTTCTTGATATCCTTTGTATTCTGTACTATGGTCTCATTGTTCATCTTTAGTTCTTTGAGTAGCTGCTCCAGGTGCTGTGTCTCTTCTGATCTTTTGATTTGGGTGCTTGGGCTTGGGTTATCCATATCATCTGGTTTTTTCATATGCTTTATAATTTTCTGTTGTTTTTGGCCTCTTGGCATTTGCTGAACTTGATAGGGTTCTTTTAGGATGTGTAGACCAATTGAAGTCCTTATCTCTAATTTATCAGATCTACAGCTTCATGGAGTACACTTTCTCTAACTAACCAGCAGGTGGCGTCCACGAGCCAGTTCTCCCCTGCTTTGCCTTTGTGGTGAGTGGGGGAGTGAGTCTTGTGGGGTCCAATTGGTGTACGAAGCTTGCGTGTGTAGTTGGTGTTGCCCGCCCTGTATATGGGGCGTGTTTCTGGGCAGTCAGGGAGGGGGGGTGGCTCTAACAATCAAATCTCCTTGGTGATCCTGGAGTTTTAAAGCTGCTGCAATAGTCTAATCCTTCAGTTCAGTCCTGTCACAGTTTGTCTCTGCCACTGACCCACAAGTCCTTGGTATTGTTGTATCGCTCCTGAGATTTGTAAGTGGGTCGCTCTTCCAGGCCGTGCACCCCCAGGTCCTCTGTTGAGGGATGACTGTGCTATGTCACAGGTGAGTGCCGTCCCCCCAGGGCGGTTCTGGGCTGCTGGGCTGTGTAGGGAGGCTCCCAGTCTGCTGAAATGATGGCTGAATGGGGCTTTGTTAATTCACACTGCTCCACCTTCCTAACTCTGGGACAATCAGCTGAGGTTGCAGGGAAGGCTAATGTCCACGCCCAGTTTTGTGGAGTGTGCCTGTTATTTGAAGCACTTCAGTCACACTGGGTTGTCTGGGGCAGCTCTGGGCTATGGGGCTGGCGATGGGCAGGAGTGTTTCCTGTCCACCAGGATGATGGCTGTGAGCGGACACCCCCCTTTTCTTGGGAAGTTGTGGTGTTTAGTGAAATTTCTCTGCCACTGGATTATTGCCTTTTGTCTCAGAGCTCTCTTAGTTCTGCTCTTGTCTTGACCTGCCCAAATTGCAAGTCTTTGAAGCTTTCTGTATTGGGCTTCTTAGAGTAATTGTTTTACAAAAAGAAAAAAGGATTAAAAAAAAAAGAAAAAAAAAAGGGCCCGCCTCACAGATCTAATGGGTTATTGAAATGCTAAGACACAAAACAATTAGGGCCGTTAAGGAAAGTTCCACAGGGCAGAGAGATCAGCTTTTCTTTGAGATTTGCATATGAGCCTGAGGGCCTGTGCTCTGCCCTTCCCCTTTCTATGTTCACCAGAACTCCAAAAATCCTCCGCTTTTATTTTGGAGTTTTTCGTGCTGTTTTTT
This sequence comes from Choloepus didactylus, assembly GCF_015220235.1. Taxonomy (NCBI): domain Eukaryota; kingdom Metazoa; phylum Chordata; class Mammalia; order Pilosa; family Megalonychidae; genus Choloepus; species Choloepus didactylus. The sequence continues at coordinate 153,360,557 of NC_051307.1, read as the reverse complement.
TCTATGTCTGTCTCCTCTCTGCTGGGCTGGCTGCTCTCAGATTCTCTGGTGTCTGGTCTCAGTCTATCTACGGTTGGAGTTTGGATCAGAAGAATGAGTTTCCGATAAGGGCTGCCACTGCAGTTCTCCCTTCTTCCCAGAGCTGACAGCCCCTCCTCTCACGGGACTGAGCCTGGCAGGGAGGGGTGCGGGTCCCCTGGCCACAAAAACTTACAGATTTCGCTGATCTCAGCAGTTCCATGTTTTCATGAGTGTTGTATGAAGTATGCCCAAAGTCAGATTGCTCTGTGGTGTCCAGTCCACGCAGTTCCTGGCTTTCTACCTACTTTCCTGGAGGAGTAACTAAAACATACAGCTCACCAGTCCACCATCTTACCCCGCCTCTCTCTCATATTCTTTTAACAGAAGTGTAATAGGCCCATCTTTAGAAGAACAATATGGTAAAATACAGTTGAGGATATGCAAACCCTACAAGCCAACAATTCCATTCCTGGGGTAAATATCTTAACATAATGCTTCTGAAATATTAACATGCATATGAATCATCTGGGGATCTTGTTAAAATACAGTTCCTGACTCAGTAAATTGAGTGGGGCAAAAGATTCTAGCAAGCTCCCAAGTGGTGGTAGTGCTGTTGCTCTGTGGACCATGCTTTTCAAATAGCAAAGCTTTAAAAATGCCCAAAAAGCCATTTATAAAAATATTCATTGAGATTTTGATTATACAAGTAGAAAATTGGAAATAACTTGATTGCCCACAAACAGGAAGACTGATAAACAGTGTCTATTCACACAATAGGCTACTATTCAGAACTTTAAACTAAAAACTACAGTTACATGTACCACCATAAGCCTCAAAAAAATATACAATGTTGACCAAATATACGAGTTGCAAAAAGCAAAACAATCTGTGTATTATTTAGGGATAAATATATATATAGTAAAAGTATATATCCATCAGAATAATAAACATCAAATTCAGAATGTTACCTCTGAGAAGAGAATAAGGGGAATGCAATTGGGGAGGGGTAATCAAAGGCCTTCCATTATATCTGTAATATTTTTGTTTCTTAAGCTGTCATATAAGAGTGGTATATTATTCTCTATTCTTCTTTTTGTATGTATCAAATATTTCATAATTTTATTAAATAAGACAAAGATCTACATTTCAAACTTTTTACAGAAAGAAAGCAAATCAGATATATGGAGGCAGGCTTTTGTTTGTTATTTTTACATGTCTAATGCCTTTTCTTTAATTATTAAAAAATCTAATTTCTTTAAATTATTGAAAAAATATAAATAGCTGTTAAAAGTCCTATAAAGAGATGAGTTAAAACAAAACAAAATGCACACATAAACAGAATTTTATGACCACTTACAGTAGCTATCTGAAACCCTCTGGCTCAATGTTAGAAGATTAGTAGCAAATGTGGTCAACTTCAAAGAGTTATCATCACAATGGTTATAAATCCATGGAAGTGAGAGCATTCCACATAAATCTTCCAGAATCTGATCTTCAAATGAGCTTCTTACTATGGAAACACACAATAGGTAAGTAATAATATCTTTTCCTTAATCCTATATAACTTTGTGTCTTTTTTAAATAAAAATATAAATGTTTTAAACATCAAGAGAAATTATATATGAATATTCACTAAACAGGAGTCCTTAACACAGAGATCCATGGGTGAACTTCTGAGAATCCAAAGAAATTAAATGTGACTTTCCAAAAATATGCATATATGAATTTTTTAGAAGGATCATAGCAACCATCACATTCTCAAATCAAAAAACTTAAAAGTTATAATAATTTCTACTGACTGAATAATTATAAATAAAAATATTATACACATAGAATTGGAATTCAGAAATTACTGAAAAGCTTAACAGAAATGAAATAAAGAAAAATCTTTCGGATATTCCAAACATTTGTGCATTTAGGCTTTAAGGCAAAAAAAAGAAAGCCTACTTCTACAGCGATTATCTTTAGAGATTGTTATGTTCTGATCTACTGCTTACTTGTACTCACCTTGCATATAAATCAAAGCATCATATATTTTCACCACTTTATCAATGATTGTCTCCAGGTCAGGTTTCTGAACAGATTCTAACAAACTCTTACAAGTCTGAAGAACTTTTGTGTAAAAATCCAAAGACATCCAAGTTATCACTACAGAAGGTTTCTTCTTATATTTGTGTTGAGAGTCCTTGAAATTATGGCTATGGTAAGTACATTTTTAAAAGTACATTAGAATTAATGTAGTCAAACATAATATTGTACTAAATTCATAAGAAATTGTAAACACAAAAACTAACCCATAACCTTTAACCAATTCAAAGCAAACATGCAAATCAATTATATGTCACTATTATTTCATGATATATATTCATATATCATTCAATACATATTAATATATCATTCAGTATATTTCATATATTATCATTATGTCAGGCCTAACTCGCCCTTAGGATTTAGGAATTAAAATTAATCTAGGATACTGAAATGTGGCTTCACCAGGCTTAAAGATGACAGAAAATATGCCTGTATAATTATTTAGTGGCTCAGTATACCCTTTCTTCATAATAGGTCAAAAGTAGACTTCAACTTAATTAGCTATTCATTCACGTTATCTCGAATTCCAAAATTAATGGAATCTGAATTAATGTAGTTTTTCTAAAATTCCTTTCATAACTTTGTTTTGGGTAGCTGAAAGAGTAAGTTACAAAAATACAGAGTAAAAGATTATGTAAAAAGTTAACAAGCAGTACTGGTCTATAATGTGGTAATAAAAATAAGACCATCTTCAGAGAGGTTTCACACTTTACTTGTCTCTTAAGATAGAATAATTAATCTGTAATAAAAATACTGAACTGAAAATATGCCTCTCACAAATTCTAATTCTTACTCTTATCATCAAAGGTAGAAATGGAGTAAAGTGAGAAAAGAATCATTGCCTGTGAGTTGTACAGAAATGAGTTCTGCTACTTTTCTAATTGTTTGTCCTCAGGAAAGTTACTCTAGGCTTCAGACAAAAAAAAAAAAGCTTCAATTGCTAATTTTAAAGTGGGCATAATAGCATTTACCTCACAGAATTGCTGTAAAGATTAAATAAGGTAATGTACAGTGCTTGGCACAGTGTCTAGAATTGAGCAAGCGCTCAATAAGAATTAAATTTCCCGTCCACTTCACTGAAAAGTTTGTGTTTTAAGGTCAGTGGAATCAAATAAATAATTAGGTTTCCTAAAACATAAATCCAAGTTCATTACAGGAAACCCACCCAGAAAATACAATAAGTTGTTTTACCAGCCCATGTTCTGATGAGAACAGTGAACAGCACACAGAGCAGTCAGTTGCAGGACAACAGCAATTCCTTCTAAAGTCTCGATAACAGGGTTCTTCAGACTACTGTATTCAAGGGAAACCTGAAGGGATTCAGCTTTCTGTTTCAGTGCATTCCACAATACACTCTTTTTGCTCATATCCATAGGTTTAATTCTATAATTAATTATAATCAGTAGAAAAAGCCATATTCAATATAAAATTGCTTCAAATGTGAAAACATTTAAAACATCAGTTTTGTAATATCAACTACAAAAATTTAAACTAAGATGGACTCAAGCAACAGTTAAAATCACAATGGTTATAAATCCATGGAAGTGAGAGCAGGGCTGGCTAATGCGGCAATTCTTTGGTTACAACACAAAAAAATAATCTGTTAACATTTTAAAACTGCTGACAAATGTATAGTCTCAGAGATTTTTCATACAGTAAAAAGTTAAATTAAGCAGACATTTAAAGGCATGCAAAGTAATCATGTTTAACATGAAATAATGTTTCATAACAGAATAGTCTAAAAGAACTATTAAAATATTTTAAGCATTCCTTCGACTAATTTCAGAAAGAACAAATGCTCCTTGTGCATTTAAGTCAATGCATTTAACTAAAGGTGATTCTAAAAAGTGAATAAAGTTTTATTAAATAGCTAAATACAAACTGAAGGAAGGTCATACTCCTCAGTCTGCTTTGGTGCTCTTTTGGAAGAGTTTAGAGATGAGCTGAGTCGATGCCTTTTGGGTGATGTTTCATCACTATTATTGCTGAGTGTTTCCTGTTGAGTTTGGCACTGAATTTCCTCAGTGACTTCCATACTTTCCATTTTTAAGGCTGCATAAAGTGGGCCCAACAAGTACTGAGAAAACAAAAATAATTCCAGAGATGATCTCTAAGAAAACATGACTACCTTATTCATAGGCAGCAAAAGTATCTTTTTATTTATTTGGTTCTCTGGTAAGGTGAACTATTTTTCAGAATTTCATAGGGTAAAACAAAGATCCCAAATAATCTGTATTATTTCATAGTCTATGTATCAAACTATGGTTCTACAGTATAAGAAGGCTCAAGACAAATCCTTCTTTCTGTAACCTCTGTTATTCTGTTAAAATGCCACAAAGAAAAACTCTATAAGGAAATTATTAATTTCTTTCATAACAAAAATCCAGAGATTTATAGATAAAATAAACTAAAATGCTTAATCAAGTTATTGCACACTAATACTGCCCGTCTCCCACAGTCCAAATAGGAAAAGGGCATAATTTTGTATGATTAATACTATTTACCCATAAATTTACTAAAAGCTGTCAAAAGATAAAATCTATATAAGTGTTTAAAAGTTTTTGCAATAAAGTTGATAACTGGTCCCCTTTTAATTAATAATTAATAATGCAACAAACATACTTCACAAATTCTACTTTAAAACATTCTATTCTATTCCACTGGCAGTTCATTACCAACTTAGTGAACAAATCCTTCTGAAATCAAAGCAAAAATCCATAATAGGAAGACAGACTAGATCATTAAAATCACTCTGTTCTGCATACACATTAAAGATACTCTATTTTCTCATTATTACATCTTGCACATATGCATACACTTAAATGAACAAAATACATACTTAATAAGTAACTTTAAAAATGACTGACCTCTGCTTCTGACTGAATTCCAAGCACATCCACAAGAGCTCTACAAATATTTCTCACATAGACCTTCCTGACTTGTAAAGCAGATTCATAACCGGCTGGCACAAATTTAAGGAAATACTGCAGTAAGTGGCACAAGGCTGCTTTTAGCAAATCAGACTTAAGATGCATCAGCACACCATCTTCAAACATGACACAGAGTTTTTCTAGCAGCATACTTAAATAGACCGGTTCAATATTTCTATAAGCTTCTGCTTCAAAGGGAAATAGTGACTTCATCAACTTTGATAATGGCTCTTCATAGAGTTTCAGTTGGTCAGCATCCATTTCTACAAGGTGTTTTAATAATTCCAAAAATGAGCTGAAAAAAGTGCTGGCTGGTTGTTCTGGTAATCCCCCAAGTTCAAAGAGTTCAGTTAAAAGGCTAATTGCTAAGGATTTAATTTTTGGACTACCATACTCCAGCAGAGCACAACCTATTCGCCAAAGTAAGAGTTCCTGCCTTCTGAAAAAGACAACTGCAATAATACGAATAAGAACCGTTAATAAAGTGACTTCAATAAACTCTAAATTTTGCAAACTCATGAACTGCAAAGGAGCTGGTTGTGAATATCCCATGTGTTCATCTAATTGGCTTAAAAATTGGCTAACTACCACTGGCCATTCCAGAAAATGTCCCACTGCATTTCTTCTGTGGAGGCAAATCAAGTCTTCAAAGAGATGTAATAAGTCCTTCGTCAGTACCCCAAAAATAGCAGGACTCTTGCTTTTAAAAAGAAACAGTAACGAGCAGATGACTTCACAGATTTTCTCGTGTAACATGTGACAAGACGGGGTTGCTGCAATACGCAGGAGTCTTGTTATAATCCAATTACTGAATTCTTTGAAATAAACAAAAAGATAATAAGTATATGAGAAGTGCTAATTAATTTGCTAAATGCTTGATGATTGATTTTTTAAAGTATAAACTTCACCAACAAACTGGTCTAAAACATTCTTTACACAGTGGAAATAAATTATAATAATTTAGTATATCAACTTTGAATCAGACAAAGTCCTAGTCTTCCATTTACTATTTGTGTGAACTTTGCATGTTACTTTGTTTTCTGAACCTCTGTAACTTCATCTATGAAATGGGAATAATGATACTTACCTTAGGGGTTACTATGAGGACCAAATTAGATAATGTATTGAAATATCCAGTATAGTGCTTAAAGTATAATAAATGTTCAATAGATGGGAGTTATTACCACTCCTTCAACAAATATTGAGCGAGAACTACGTCCCAGGTACATAAGAATACATTAGTCACAGTCCTGTCCTCATGAATCTTACAATATCATTTCTCAAACTTTTTGACTGTAACCAAGGAATCCATTTTATATTATGGCCTAGTACACATATGCATATATAGCTGACTTAAATACATGAAGCAAAAGATTTAAATATCTGAAACAACCAATATGGTAGCAATAATTTATGAAACAATACTTAACTCCTAGTACACACAATGCACTGATATTTTCTAGTTTATAATGTTTCATCTTGTTTTAAATGTTGCTAAAGTGATTTCATAGCCCACTGGTGGGTCACGACCTGTATTCAAAAACCCTGTAGCAAACAGTATAGATAAACAAGTAACTACAGTATAGTTTAATAATTGCTATGATAGAAGAAGTACAGATTACTCGATACTAAGGGAGCTTAAAGAAGGAGTGACCATGCCAGTCCTATGGCTGGGAATGGGGAGAAAATACTTCTCGGAGGGCATGTTATCAAAGATGAGTCTTGAGGTTCAAGCAAAAAACTTCAAAATATTTTATGCACACTACAAAAAAAATTGAAGTTTTGTTTCACATCCCTTAACGAGAAGACCAATAAAGGGACAAAAGTATTGTCCCTTTAGGATCAAGCCTAGAAAAAGGCTTCAACATCTAGGATACTGGTTGACAAACCTTTTCTTAAAGAACCAGACAGTAAATATTTTAGGCTTTGTAGGCCTTATGGTCTCTGTCACAACCACTCAACTCTGCTGTTATAGCACAAAAGTAGAGACAAACAATAAGTAAATGAATGAATATGGCTGTTTGCCAATAAAACTTTATCTGCAAAACAGGTGGCCACCCTGTGGGCTATAGCTTGCAGACCCCTTATTTAAAAGACATTACCAAAGAAAAAAAGAAAACTGAACCAAAGTATTCAATGGTAAATAAACAGATATTTATTACTTCTGCTCGTTCTAAGTACCTAGGCCATGATAATAAAAGAAAACATGAAATAAAAATAACCACTACCATTTAGCTCCCTCAATTTACAGCAAATTTGACCTCCCAAAAAAAGTGTTATCATACATATGTGATATTTTAGAAGAGCAAAAGAAGGTAGATTTCATAAAACACATTGCAGATCAATGCACAAATAGCAGGACTTACCAATACAACTACCTTTGGCTTCATTTTGCCCATGGCTTCCATTCACATTTACAAACATAAGTGGGGAGGACTTCATGATATGCTGGATGAAATCAAGCAGCATCACAGAGGTTGGCTGAGAGTCAGTTTTCTTTACAAGTTCTAGAGCAACTAAAACAAAAGATTCATTTTGAAGACTCATGACAAATTAAACAGCAGTCCTTTTTGTTAAGAAACTAGACTTTAGGGACCAGAATTATGTCCAGCACAGTACTCATGCTAAACTGATGAAGAAGCTAAACAATAAAATCTTGTTTTTCTAATATTAAATGTTTAATAATCATGTGTATTCATTTATTATACAAGCATTCACCAAGCATGTTCTATAGGCCTATAATATGCCAGCCACTGTGCTAAAACCCAAAGATAAAAAGAAAAACATCTCACAAAATGGTGGGGGGATTAGACAAATAAACAATAATTTTAATACAATATAGTAACAGCAAAGAGATAAACTAATCCAGTATAAGGCGGAACAGGTGTCAGGGAAAACACTGTGGAGATAATTCCTAGATGATGAGGTTGGACATGCAGAAGGGAAGGGAAGTTTCTAGTCAGAGGAAGCACAATACGAAACATATCTTTCAAGTATCCAGTCCTTCATTATTTTTCAGTAACCAATAATTTTACTGATTTAAAAAGAAAGACTAAATGACTATCATGAGTCATAATTTGAAATAAAAATTATCAATTCTGAACCAAATGCCATTTTATATTACTCCATCCATGTAATACAACAGATATGACAAATGTGACATCATCATGAGTTCTAAGAAACCAGTGCCAAGTTGGTCTTTTAGATTGCCACAAACATGAAACAGTTGATTTAACAAGTCACAGAACCCTATTATCTCCCACAGATAAAGTCAACAACTCTTGGAGTTTTTAATGGCACTTGCTGCTTTTCAACCATTGGCATGAGACCTAGCAAAAATAAGATACAAATAATTGGAACTGGTCAAATATTTTTTATGTATAATAACGTCTGAGAGAAGAACTCAAAGCAAGCAGTAGGAAATCTAAATAACAAATAGGGTGATAGAACTACTTCAAAAGCCTAAATCATGTTATGTAACAAGCAATAAGCAAGACTTTGTAACAAACAACTTGCTTGAAAATAGTAATTGTCATTAAGTACTAACTCTATACCTAAAACTACATGGAGAAAAATGCTAGTGTAACGTTGTATATGTGGAAAAGAAAACAATTTAGTTATTAAGTTTATATAAGAAATAATTGGTTTCTTACCAACATTTACATCTGTAAGTATTCGGTCAATAAACTGACACAAAATTTGTCTTGGCTTCTGTACAACTGTATTATATTCCTCTGGACTGGCACTAAAACACAAATAAGTTTTTAGTCATAAAAGGGATTCACAATTTCATTTGTAAAAAATTGTTAAAGTTGAACTTAACAAATTTTGTTTAGTTTCAATGTTGACTTTACAGTATTTTTCTTTTTAAAAAAATGAAAAGAAAATCCAAGTACATGTTATCAATTTACAAGGAAAAAAAGAGAAATAAAGAATGCGCTAAATTACACCATATGGTTCCAAACAGCAAAATCTAGACCTGCTCTCCCCAATATGGTAGCACTAGCCGCAAGGAGATATTGAGCACTTCAAATGTGGTTAGTCCAAAGTGAGAAGTGCTGTAACTATAAAATACACATTAGATTTCAAATACTTAGCATCAAAAGTATAATATCAAGAATTTTACATTAGTTACATGCTAAAATAATATTTGGATATATTGATTTAAATAAAATATATTATTACAATTAACATCTCCTGTTTCTTTTTATTTTTTTTTAATTATGCTACCAGAAAATTTTAAATTACATATGTGGATTGCATTATATTTCTATCAGACAGTGCTGATCTAGACTTCTGAAATATCTACAGAACCCAGATTCTTCAACAAATAAATTCCAAAGGTAAAATGAGAAGAGAAACCTATAACTAAGACCTAAGAGCCATACCAACCAATTATAATGTATGATCCTAAATTGGATTCTGCTTCAAAAGTAAAAACTGTAAATTACATACAACAATTGGGAAAATTTGAACAGACTAGATATTTGATGTTATTAAGGAATAACTTTTTAGGTGTGATAATGGTATTGTGGTTATGTTTTAAGTCTTTATGCTCCAGAGATAAATACTGATATTTATGGATAAAACAATGTCTGGAATTTGCTTCAAAGCAATCTGAATTGGGAGGAGGAGGGCCATGAATTGATAATTGTTGGGTGATGGGTACAAGGGGAATTAATATACTATCTTCTCTCCTTTTATATTTTGAAATTCTCCATAAAAGTTTTAAAAAGTTAAGAAAAAAATACAAAAATTGAGTTTTAGAAAAAAATACATTGGAAAGAGATATAATAGTTAAGCTAAAGAATGATACTCTAGAATCCTGAATGAACTCAATATGAGCCGCCTGATTTAGTGTAAACCAACATAGATCTTAGTGGAAAGTCTGTGTGCCATCACACAGTATGAAGAAACATACAGTAGTCCATTTGTTGAACAAACATTCTTGAGCATCAAACACATGCCAGGCAATACATTAGAAGCTACTGGTGGGAAAATGAAACACACAGCTCAGTGGGGTAAATTCTTAAGTTGGGTAGAGCGGATTGTGAGGCCATGGACCAAGAGTTAAAACAGGAAGAAACACAGGTCTGGGGAGAAAAAGGAACTCAGTTTCAGAAATATTGAGTTTGAGGTCCATGGGAACTAATTGGAGATGTCCAAAAGATAGCTGGAATTCAGTTCTAGATGTAAGAAATATCTAAAGACATAGATTAAGTTATCATTATAAAATATTGTCTATTAAACAATTATGTGCCAACAACTGGGCTAAACACATTGCCTATATTATCTCATTTAATACTCACAAGCAGCAAGATAGGGATATTAAACCTTAGGGGAAGACTAATACTACTCACAGAAATTATATAATTTGCCTAAAGTCACATAGCTAGTAACTGTGCGAGCTCTGGATTGAAGTAATTGCAATGAAACAGGCATGATAACTAAAAACGATTAGACAGTTGTCCATAAGTCAGTTTTTCTATCCTTTCTCTGGGAATGGCTACAAATAAATGAAATGAAAGGTAACATACATTCTGCTACTGAAACAGACAAATGCAAATCCAAGATACCATTATTTGTATTAATAAATCTTATGGAGGAAGAGAGAAGGAGAAAAGTATTAACCAACTAATTCTACGTTAAAGCAAGATGGGAAAAATATAATTGAGTTTCACAGTGAGTCTGAAAGATGAAATCTGCACAACTCTCTCAATGAGCACTTTTATTTATCTTCTTTCAGTAAAGAAGTTACTTTACAAAATGTTTATACAAAGTATACTTGCAACATATTAACACAAAGTATACTTGCAACATTCCCCCAAAGTGGAAAAAATTTTAGGATGACGCAGTTAGGACTAGAATGGTGTCGATTTCTTCATTGTCCTCATATTTATGTAACTGAGAAAGACAAAACTTCCTTGCAAGGCAGACACGTCTGCACTGCAAAAAGAAAGGAAATTAGCTATTCTTCGGGCTTAATGTTACTTTCGACTTTGTATGGAAAGTTTTCAAATACTTTAAGAAATTGGGAAGAAATTATTCCAATTCACTGCGGTAGTAGTACAAATCCACTTTCTTATTCGCAGGTTAAAATTAAAACAAACAAAACCGAAACGAAAACCTGCCGCCTGGCCTCTTTAGGCTTGGTTAAGAGAGTGGAAACCTGCCTAAGAGGGGTTCCAGCTATCAACACCCCTCTCTACACTAATAAGATACGGACTTACATGATTTTACTCTTGGACAAACAGGAAACAAGTTTGAGCAACAACTCTTAAAAAGTTTAGATTTGTGTTCATTCTGGCCAATCCCTCGGATTTCTTCAGAAATCAGGAATTTCCCGTGGCCTAACTAAAATAACGGATCAGGGGATACGAAGAGGCTCACATCTTCAGAATGGCTTATTATTTCCCTTCAAAAAAAGAAACTACTGCTTTTTCCAGCTATTGACCGTCCTTGCGGAAAATCAGAACCGGTGACTTTTCTTCCGAAGGCAGTTTCGGGACAAGACGCTAAAAGACTAGTTCCTCCGCTACTGATCATAAGAATAAAAATTGGGACAGGTGTTGGGTAAAGTCCCTTATCTAAGGAAAGAGGTTTTCGAGGAGCGGCTTGGTGTGGAAAAGGGACCAGAAGGTGACCACTGGGACCCTTCTCTCCGGCGGCAGCGGACACACCCCCGTGCAAGAGTAAAGCGTGGCAGGGCAGATGCCTCCCTCCCCTCGGGCCGGCATCCGCGGGTGTGTGTGCACGCCCAGAGTACTTTCTCCGGTCTCGGAGAGCGAGGAGCCCAACGCGGTCACCGAGCGCTCCACAAAGGCCGAAGCGGGTTCTGACGGGGATGGAGGAGGAGCGCCGCAGAGAAAGGGAGAACCACGTGAGACGCAGGCCGGGGCCGGCGCGGAAGGACACGGAACCCAAACTGGACCGGCCTCGCCCTACCTGCCCAGCTCCCGCAGGGCCGGGATCATGGAAGCCAACTCCAGGCCATGCTCGCCCATGCTGAATCGCCGCGGCACTCGTCAAAAACGCCGACTGGGTCTCTGGCGTCTCCACCTCTGTCTATAGCGGGAAGATGCGATGCCCGACGGTGCCTCGCGGGGCCCAAAACTCCTCCCTGAAGCTGCAGCTGGTCTGGTTGGTCAGACCCAACCTTGTTCTTCGTGTAGGACCCGGGAGAGGCTGGGAGACCGGCAGGGGGCGGGGCCAACACGCGGGCCTTGTTGGTCACGTTTCCCGAGTAGTTTTCCTGCCTTGTCTGCGAGTCTTCTCTTAGAGCTGCTCTTTCCCCCTACTCCGGGCCTGGGAGGCCCAGTGAAGCAAGACCCCGGAATCCGCGTAGAAAAGGGGCTTGAAGGTCACCGGCCCAGACGCCCTCGTTTCATAAATATGAGAATTGAGGAAATTCCCGAGTAAGGGTCAAAACTAGGCCCCCCCACCAACCTGTCCTCAGGTTTTAGGTGTTCGTTTTCCCACTCACTTGACAACCTTTCTGAGAGAATCGGGGCAAAAGGTGGGTTCCTCCCTCTCCTTCCTATATTTCAGCAATTTTTTAACATTTCAAGTTAACTCTTACGTTGATGATTCTCCCAACCATACTATTTAAAAATGAGGTTGGGCTGTATTGGTATGTATCTTCTCAAATCTGCAGCAGTGCTGTGTACGTTTATGTCACCGTTATGGGCATCAACTACCTATGATTTCATTTTTAAAGCAAATCAATGGATTTTGGCTCTAGACATTTTCTAGCTCAACCCAACTTGTGTATTTGAAAGATGACCGTCATAAGAGACTGTTACCATCTCAAAATTATGTATTTAACCAGGCAAAACCAGGCAATGTGCTTACATATGTTCCTTGACACATGGGGATAATTGTTGCTACAGTATTAAAAAAAAAAAAATCAAGATAATGGACCGAAAACCAGATATGCTCCTGCCTCAGGGACTTTGCATTTTCTGTACCCTCTGCCTTGTTCTAAATGCCTCTCTCTCATTGCTGCTCTTTCTTCAGGTGTTTGCTGAAATGTTGCCAGAGAGCCACCACCAGCCAACCCCCATCATGAAAACTAGCACACGTGCATTCACACTCTCTTTCCCCTTCATCCTGCTTTATTCTTCTCATGGTACCTAGAACCAAATGATATATTACATATTATTTTATTGATGATCTCCTCCAATTAGAATAAAAACTCCTTGAAAACAGGATTTCGTCTGTTTTGTTTACTGCTAGATCCCCAGGACCTAAAACAGTGTCTGGCACATAGTTGGTGTTCAACAAAGATTAGTTGAATGGTATCATGGAAAGAACATGGGATTAGTAGTTAGAAGCCCTGGTCTAGTCCTCATTCCACCTGCTGGAAACTGTATGACCTGAGTTATTTAACTTCTTTGCACTTCAGTTTTTTCATCTATCAATATGTGACTCACAAGACTGCAGTGAAAATTAAATGAGGCGGTAGAGTCATACAGTGGAATACCATTTCTTACTTAAAATGAATGAACCAAATTATACTTGGATAGATGAATTATGAAAATAATGTTGAATGAAAAAAATTGCAAAGGGATACATAACAGTATTATGTCATTTATGTACAATTTTGAACTGCAGAATAATACCTTGTGCAGGTTATGTATACATACATATATGACAAAAGTATAAAAACATTGTTGGGAAATATGTAAATCAGCTCCAGGGTATTGGTACTTCTGGAAAGAGAGACAATGGAATGACATGATAAGGCTTAAACTGCATTTGTGAGGGTTTTCTTTTAATAGGATCCTAAGTAATCATGGCAAATTTAATATTTGTTGTATTTTAGTTTTATTTTCCTTGTATCTGTATGGTTAGGATATCTCAAAATGTATAAAAAATAAATATATTTTTTAAAGTTTAAATTACATAACATGAAAAACACTTTACCAACTAAAAAGTAACAAGTATTAGCTATTATTTTTAGATATGAAGAAAGATTATAAAAATTGCAATGCTATCTGGAAGGCATTAAAGTTTCAGTGGCTAAGAGATTTCAAATGGAATTGAGAGTCATTCTGGAGGTTTTTCTTATGCATTGTATAGATATCCCTTTTTAGTTTTTAGTGTATTGGAATAACTAGAAGGAAATACCTGAAGCTGTTGAACTGCAACCCAGTAGCCTTGATTCTTGAACACGATTGTGTAACTATATAACTTACATGGTGTGACCCTGTGATTGTGAAAATCTTGTGGCTCACATTCCCTTTATCCAGTGTATGGACAGATGAGTAGAAAAGTGGGGACAAAAATTAAATGAATAATGGGGAGAGGGGAGAGAGGATGGGATGTTGTGGGTGTTGTTTTTTACTTTAATTTTTATTCTTACTTTTTTTTGGAGTAATGAAAATGTTCAAACATTGATTGTGGTGATGAATGCACAGCTATATGACACTATTGAGAACAATTGATTGTACACTGTGGATGATTGTGGATGTATGTGAATACATCTCAATAAAAATGGAAGAAAAAATATTTATGCAACTAAATGATGTGGTGTTATATATTGAACCAAGTGAAAATAGTAAATAAAGCTTGTCAGTGAAAATTAAAAAAAAAAAAAAAAGAACAATAAAAGGTAGGTAGCTGGTCACTAGGGAAATCAAACATCTTTAGCAGTAGATTGATAAATGAGTAATTGATGTCAAAGGAGGCCAGCATTCTAAGTAGACATCCTCCTTCCAGTTACCTCCATTTTTCTCTCCTCTGCAAGACCTTTGAAAGTGTTTTTTGTACTAGCTGATCTTAAGTCCATGTATACTGTACTCTCTGTCCTGACCCCTTATATGCACCAAAATCACCATTGACTTTTCTGTGGCTAAATCCAAAGGATGTTTATCAGTCCTTACCTTTTTTCATCTCTCAGCAGCATTTGAGACATAAACTGCTGCCTCCTTCTTGGAACACTTTGTTTCTTTGGGCAACATGACTGTCTCCTCTTAGTTACTCTTCTTTTGCCATTCCTTTAACTCTTGGCATTCCTCAAGGTTTTAATTTAGGTTTCTTTCTCTTTTTTATTTCTGGGTAACCTCATCCACTCTCAAGGCTTCAGTTAACTATCCATCTGCTGATCACTCCCAATTCATTGCTTTTGCCCAAATCTATCTCCAAGCTGTTTATTTCATATGTCCTACCATTTTCATATGTTCATCTTCCTACCATTTTTTCCTTGAATTTTTGTCTCTCAGGCATTTTACTTTTTTTTTTCATTTAGTTTTAATGAGATATATTCACATACTATACAATCATCCATGGTGTATGTATTGGTTAGGGTTCTCTAGGGAAACAAACAACAAGAGATACCTGGAAATATAAGATTTTTTATAAGTGTCTCATGCAATTATGAGGATGCATGAGTCCAAATTCCATAGGGCAGGCAGTAAGCTGGCAACTCTGATGAAGGTGTTTGATGAACTCCTCAGGAAATGCTTTGCTGGCTAGCCGAAGAAGAAGTGAAGGTCCTCTCTCTCTCTTCCTTAAAAGTCTTCAACTGATTGGATTAAATCCAGCTGACTGAATTCTCTCATTGCAGAAGACACACCCTTCATTGATGTAATCAGTCACAGCTGCAGTCAGTTGACTGATATTTAATAAACCAGCATTCTGGTTTATTAACCAGCCACAAATGTCCTTGCAGTAATGGTTAGGACAGCTCTTGCTTGACCAGACACCTGGACACCATCACTTGGCCAAGGTGACACATAAACCTAATCATCACAGTCCAACCCTTGTCAACTTGGCAGTTATACACATCACCTTAAACCATACTTTATTTCTAAGTAGAGAACAATAACAGACATAGATTTCACCTAACAATACTCAGCTATCCTGCGTACAACCAGAAACGCACTAAATCTCTCCAGAATAGGGTGCAAGTCCTTGGGTGACACTGACTCTTAAACTTGATTTCCTATAGCTTAAATACTGTGAAATGAACAATACAGCTTTTGTCATATGATAAGGGGATAAGATAGAGAAGAAAACAAAGATATTTGCTTTACGGACAAATACAAACATACTCATAACTAAACAAGGAGGAAATATTCATGCTATCATAGTCCTCATTTCTGTAACTGGTCTCATGGTCATAATTCATATTCATCACTACCTTCTTCCACTACCCATTCTGTGTTCCCTTTACCCTCAACAAGCACTTCAGCTGGCTGTGGTTCTTTGCCTGGTGGGGGGTGACCCAAAACTTCATTCCTGAAGTTTCTTGGCCACTGGCAGTCCTGCCTGGATTGTGCTGTTGCAGTTTTCCATTGACTTTAATCACAGGGCGTGGTAGTATTAAGAGACGCCCTAGGGGATCTCCTGTATTCCAGGAAAACTCTTCTTTACTTCCATTGTGTAGCTGCAGTGCTATTTCCCCTTGATAGTCAGGATCAATCACCCCAGTCAGTACAGTAATCCCTTTCCTTGCCTGTTGATTCAGAGGCATGAGAAGCCCAAAGTGGCCAAGTGGCAGTCTTAACTTCCAGTTCGATGGAATGATTGTTGTGTCTCCTGGTGGAAGCACTCCTTTTGGAACTAAGACATGTAGACGAGCAGAGCTTCAAGTTGAAGAGACAGGAAGCAAAACTTTTCCTAGTGGATCACTAGGAGTGATAGTGAGTGGTGCCACTCCTATTTCCACCCCTTGATTCCTGGACCCGCGAATCCTGGCTATGGGAGAAACAGCACCATAGAGTGGATGCTGATTCAGAGCATACACAGCATCCTGGAGAACACTGCCCCAGCCCTGCAAGGTATTGCCACCTAGTTGGCACCATAATTGAGTCTTCAACAGGCCATTCTGCTGTTCTACCAACCCAGCTGCCTCTGGATGATGGTGAACATGGTAAGACCAGAGAATTCCATGAGTATGTGCCCATTCCCTCACTTCATTTGCTGTGAAGTGGGTTCCTTGGTCAGAAGCAATGCTGCATGGAATACCATGATGGTGGATAAGGCATTTTGTAAGCCCACGGATGGTAGTTTGGGCAGAAGCGTTGTGTGCAGGGAAGGCAAACCCATATCCAGAGTATGTGTCTAGTCAGTGAGAACAAATCGCTGCCCCTTCCATGATGGAAGTGGTCCAATGTAATCAACCTGCCACCAGGTAGCAGGCTGATCACCTTGAGGAATGCTGCCATATCGGGGACCAAGTGTGGGTCTCTGCTGCTGGCAGATTGGGCACTCAGTGGTGGCTGTGGCCAGGTTGGCCTTGATGATAGAAGTCCATGTTGCTGAGCCCATGTATAACCTCCATCCCTACCACCATGACCACTTTGTTCATGAGCCCATTGGGCAATGCCAGGAGTGGCTAGGGAAAGAAGCTGACTGGTATCCATAGAATGGGTCATCTTATCCACTTGATTATTAAAATCTTCCTCTGCTGAAGTCACCCTCTGGTGAGCATTCACATGGGACACAAATATCTTCATGTTTTTGCCCACTCAGAAAGGTCTATTGACATACCTCTTCCCCAGACTTCTTTTTCACCAATTTTCCAATTATGTTCCTTCCAAGTCCCTGACCATTCAGCCAAACCATTAGCAACAGCCCATGAATCAATATGCAGATACACCTTGGGCCAGTTCTCCTTTCAAGCAAAATGAATAACCAGGTGCACTGCTAGAAGTTCTGCCCACTGGGAGGATTTCCCCTCACCACTGTCCTTCAGGGACATCCCAGGAAGGGGCTGCAGTGCTACAGCTGGGCACTTTCGGGTGGTGCCTGCATATCATGCAGAACTGTCTATAAACCAGGCCCGAGTTTTCTCTTCCTGAGTCAACTGATTGTAAGGAACTCCCCAAGATGCCATAACTATGGGCTGGGAAAGAGAAGGTAAGGTGGAAGGAGTGGAGGCCATGGGCATTTGGGCCAGTTCCTCATGTAACTTACTTGTGCCTTCAGGACCTGCCTGAGCCCTGTGTTGTATATACCATTTCCATTTTATGATAGAGTGTTGCTATGCATGCCCAACTTTATGGCTTGGTGGGTCGGACAACACCCAGCTCATGGTAGGTAACTCAGGTCTCATGGTAACTTGATGGCCTATGGTTCAGAGTTCTGTCACTACTAGGGCCCAACAGCAGGCCACAAGCTGTTTCTCAAATGGAGAGTAGTGGTCTGCAGAGGATGGTGTTCTAGTTTGCTAATGCTGCCAGAATTCAAAACACAAGAGATGGATTGGCTTTTATAAAAGGGGGGTTATTTGGTTACATAGTTACAGTCTTAAGGCCATAAAGTATCCAAGGTAACACATCAGCAATTGGGTACCTTCACTGGAGGATGGCCAATGGTGTCTGGAAAACCTCTGTTAACTGGGAAGTCACGTGGCTGGCATCTAGTTTCAAAATGGCTTTCTCCCAGGACATTCCTCTCTAGGCTGCAGTTCCTCAAAAATGTCACTTTTATTTGCACTTGGGATATTTGTCTTCTCTCAGCTTCTCCAGAGCAAGAGTCTGCTATTAACAGCCATCTTTAAACTTCAGCTCCTGTGCTTTCTTCAAAGTGTCCCTCTTGGCTGTAGCTCCTCTTCAAAAGGTCATTCACAGCTGCACTGAGTTCCTTCTGTTTGTCAGCTCATTTATATGGCTCCAGTGATTAATTTAGACCCACCCTCAATGGGCGGGCCAACACCTCTATGGAAATTATCCAATCAGAGTCATCACCCACAGTTGGGTGGGGCACATCTCTTTGGAAACACTCAAAGTATTACAATCTAATTAACACTGATAGGTCTGCCCACACAAGATTACATCAGAGATAATGGTGTTTGGAGGGACATAATACGTTCAAACTGGCACAGATGGTAAGGCTTTACTCCAAAATCCTGAGGGCCTGTGATGTAATTCTCTTATAGGAGCCTGCCAAAGGTTCCAAACAGCATCTCTATTTGCCACTGACACTTCCAGCACCATTGAATCAGCTAGATCATATGGTCCAAGAGGCAGAGCAGCTTGCACTGTCACAGAGCTTCATCTTGTTCCAGTCTCCACTAGAAGCTTTTCCGGTCTCTTGATAAATGGGCTGGAGTAGCACACCCAAATGAGGAATATGTTGTCTTCAAAATCTGAAAAGGCCAACTAGGTGTTGTGCCTCTTTTTGGTCATAGAAGGGGCCAGATGCAACAGCTTATCCTTCACCTTAGAAAGGATATCTTGACATGCCCCACACCACTGCACACCTAAAAATTTTACTGAGGTGGAAGTCCCCTCTATTTTTGTTAGATTTATCTCCCATCCTCTGTCATGCAAATACCTTACCAACAAATCTAGAGTAGTTACTACTTCTTGCTCACTAGGTCCAATCAACATGATATCATCAATATAATGGAGCAGTGAGATGTCTTGTGGAAGGGAGAAATGATCAAGGTCCCTGCAGATAATATTATGATATAGGGCTGGAGAGTTGATGTACCCCTGAGGTAGCAGAGTGAATGTATTCTGCTGGCCTTGCCAGCTGAATGCAAACTGTTTCTGGTGGTTATTACTAACAGCTATTGAGAAAAAAGCATTTGCCAGCTCAATAGCTGCATACCACATACCAAGGGATGTGTTGATTTGCTCAAGCAATGATACCACATCTGGAACAGCAACTTCAATTGTAGTCACAACCTGGTAAAGCTTACAATAATCCACTGTCATCCTCCAAGACCCATCTGTTTTATGCACAGGCCAAATAGGAGAGTTGAATGGGGATGTAGTGGGAATCACCACCCCTGCATCCTTAAGTCCTTAAGGGTGGCATTAATTTCTGCAATCCTTTCAGGAATCTAGTATTGCTTCTGGTTTACTATTTTGTTAGCCAGGGCAGTTCTAATGGCATCCATTTGGCCTTTCCTACATAGTAACCCTCAATCCACGAGTCAGGGAACCAATGTGAGGATTCTGCCAGTTGCTGCGTGTGTCTATTCCAATTATGCATTCTGGAACTGGGGAAATAACCACTGAATGGTTCTGGGGACACACTGGATCCACTGTTAGATGGAACTGAGCTAAAACTCCATCAAACTCCTGATCTCCATAAGCCCCAACTTTGGTGGACCAGAGTGATGTTTTGGGTCTCCTGGAATTAATGTCACTTCTGATTATTAGTGTCTAATAATCCCCCAAATATCTGATCATTTTCTTTTCCCCAATGCACAGTTACCCTGGTAAAAGGCCATAGGTCCCCCTGGGGAAGGCTGGGAGGAAGATTAACAGTATAAATTTTTGGCAGTGTAACAGGGTCTTTCCCCAAGAGTACCTGGCCTTCCCCTCATTCTAGGGGCTCTGGGTCTATAAACCGTCTCAAGTCTGGGAATGATTAAGGGGACATGACTCTCTGTTTTTGTAATTCAAGGCAAACTTTTGTTCATTTAACCTAGAATTCTTCTGCTTATACAGATCAAACAAGAATTTAGTAGACTGTCCATCTATTTTACTTCTAGGTACTCCATGATCTACTAGCCAATGCCATAAGTCTCTGCAAGTCAGATTATTTTGACTACTGCCTTGAGCCTGTTTTCCATTATGGTAGCCATGCCCACCTTGTCTTTGGTAATTAATTGCTGCCACGTGGCTTCTGCCAACTTGGGATCCAATTATCACCATTGTATTTAAGGATTCCAGCTCAGTGACAGCAGTTCTCACAGTAATATCTGACCTACAGAGAAAGGTGACTACAGAGTTCTTTAGAGATGATGGCGCTAGTCTCACAAATTTATTCCTCACAGTCCTTGTAATAGGTGTGTCCTCTGGACATTCCAGGATATGTGAGCAGGCCTTCCAGGATAAAGCCACTCTAACATTCCTCAGGGCAGACCATTACAGGTATATCTAGCAAAGACTCAGAAGAATCCATGGTTCCAGTGTCCTCACTGTCATTATTATCAGTCCATATGTCCCCATCCTGAGTTTCAGGATCCCATTCTTTTCCAGTCAACGCTTTTGCTTTAACAGCAGACACTCCATGAGGTTGATATTTTAGTTTACGTTGTAAATCTGCCACTTGCACAACGAGACTCAGGGTCTGTTTTTCAGAAATCTCAAGTCTGTGGTCACAGGAAATAAGATTTTCTTTCTGGGTACACAAAGAAACTTTTACATCTGTCATATGGCACTTAAGTTTCAAATTCGAAGCCCTTAGCTTGCCCCCTTCTCTTCATCCAGCATATCTAAGAGCATCAAACCATCATTATACCTCATAACTCTCCAAAACTCTGTTAAGATGTCGAAAACACTGTCACCCAGAGCCTTGCTTCATACAAGAGTATGATTGGGAGAATCTCCATTGCCAACTCACGCCATGGACTGTCAGCGCCATCTTGATTATTAGTGCCTCTGAATCTAATCAGAGTAGAAAACCAATTGTTAATGCCCATTTTAAGATTTTGTTTCTCAAGAAACACTGCTGGCACCAAGTTGTATTAGTTAGGGTTCTCTAGGGAAACAGAATCAACAGGAGATCTCTGGAAATATAAGAGTTTATACAAGTGTCTCATGCAATTATGAGGATGCACAAGTCCAAATTCCGTAGGGCAGACAGCGAGCTGACAACTCCAATGAAGGTGTTCAATGAACTCCTCAGGAAATGCTTCGCTGGCTAGCTGAAGAAGTGAAAGTCCTCTCTCTCTCTTCCTTAAACATCTTCAACTGACTGGATGAAATCCAACCAATTGAATTATCTAATTGCAGAAGACATGCCCTTCATTGATGTTATCAGTGTCAGCTGCAGTCAATTGACTGATGATTTAATATACCAGCCTTCTGGTTTATCAACCAGCCACAGATGTCCTTGCAGCAATGGTTAGGACAGTGCTTGCTTGACCAGACACCTGGACACTATCACTTGGCGAAGTTGACACATAAACCTAACCATCACAGTGTACAATAAACTGTTCACGGTACCATCATATCATTGTGCCTTCATCACCCCAATCAATTTTTGAACATTTTCTTTATAACAGAATAAAAATAAGAATTAAAGACAAAAATAAAGGGAGAAACTAAGATGGCTAGGTGAGACAGGGCAAAAAAACACCTCCGTGAAAAACACTAGATAAAAACCAGAAAGTGACGCAGAATACCAGTTACAGCAATGTGCCAGCTGGATGAGGTCTCCTAGTACCACAGGGGCCGTATACTTGGTGAAACTGGGAGTCTGCATTCTGAAACCAGTGAGTCAGCTGCCTGGAAGACCTGCAGCCGTGCAGCAGTGAGGGGAAGCCAGGGGTTGGCATTTGGAGACTGACTGGTTCTTTAAAAAAAGAAAAAAGGGAAAAACCAAGGAGCGGCTTCAGTTGTGACAGTGGGAACCATGCAGTAAAACACAGCAAGAGGGGGCTGGGCTGGCATCTCGGTGTCTGGCCTGGAGGATAGGCCGCTGCAGATACCCTCGGGGCTGGGGGAACGGAGAGGAGAGCCAGAAGCAGAAAGAAACTCCATGGCTAGCAGCTGGCTCCCTGGAGGGCTGGATAAACTCCTGCCCAGGGCCATGCCCACAGCCCAGAGCCCCGCCAGTTGTCCCGGAGCTGGGAAAGAGGAACTGTGTTGGGGGGGGTTGAGACGCCCCGTACGGCCATCTTTACATCAGGCTGAGAACGCCGCTGCATGGCCCGGCAGCCCGGGGCTTCCCTTGAGGGACAGCGCACACTGGTGATGTAGCATGGCATTCCCTTGGCAGAGCTCCTGGAGGATCACAGCTGTGAGGGAGAACCTGCTTGGAGAACCGAGGAACACTATGCCAAGTCCGGTGATTTGTGGGACAGTGAGAGAGAGGGTCTGGGGCTGAACTGAAATGAAGGCTTAGAATCTTGCAGTGGCCGTGAATCTCTGGGAACCTGGGGGATTTGAATATTAAAGCTGTCCTTCCTCCCAGGCCACCTGGACACACACTCCACATTCAGGGCGGACGGCTCCAGCAATGCAACCAAACTGAGTTCTCCGACTGAACCCCACAAGAATCATTTCCCCACACACCGCGGGGACAAGGTGGAGAACTGACTTGAGGGATATAGGTGACTCACAGACGCCACCTGCTGGTTAGTTAGAGAAAGTGTACGCCACCAAACTGTTTCTGAAAAATTAGATTGGTATCTTTTTTTTACAACTTGAAAGAACCCTATCAAGCAAAGCAAATGCCAAGAGGCCAAAAACAACAGAAAATCTTAATACATATGATAAAACCAGACGATATGGAGAATCCAATTCCAAACTCCCAAATCAAAATATCAGACGAGACACAGTACTTGGCTCAATTAATCAAAGGACTACAATCGAGGAATGAAAACATGGCAAAGGATTTAAAGGACATCAAGAAGACCATGGCCCAGGATATAAGCGACATAAAGAAGACCCTAGAAGAGCATAAAGAAGACATTGCAAGAGTAAATAAAAAAATAGAAGATATTATGGAAATAAAAGAAACTGTTGGCCAAATTAAAAAGACTCTGGATATTCACAATACAAGATTAGAGGAAGTTGAACAACGCCTCAGTGTCCTAGAAGCCCACAGAACAGAAAATGAAAGAACAAAAGAAAGAATGGAGAAAAAAATTGAAAAAATTGAAATGGATCTCAGGGATATGATAGATAAAATAAAACATCCAAACTTGAGACTCATTGGTGTCCCAGAAGGGGAAGAGAAGGGTAAAGGTCTAGAAAGAGTCTTCAAAGAAATTGTTGGGGAAAACTTCCCCAACCTTCTACACAATATAAATACACAAAGCATAAATGCCCAGTGAACACCAAATAGAATAAATCCAAATAAACCCACTCCAAGACATATTCTGATGAGACTCTCAAATGCTGAAAAGAGGGAGCAAGTTCTGAAAGCAACAAGAGAAAAGCAATTCACCACATACAAAGAAAACAACATAAGACTAAGTTGTGACTACTCAGCGGCCACCATGGAGGCAAGAAGACAGTGGCATGACATATTTAAAATTCTGAGAGAGAAAGATTTCCAACCAAGAATACTTTATCCAGCAAAACTCTCCTTCAAATTTGAGGGAGAGCTTAAATTTTTCACAGACAAACAAATGCTGAGAGAGTTTGCCAATAAAATACCTGCCCTACTTCAGATACTAAAGGGAGCCCTACTAACAGAGAAACAAAGAAAGGAGAAAGAGATATAGAGAATTTTAACAGACATATATAAAACCTTACATCCCAAATCACCAGGACACTCATTTTTCTCTAGTGATCATGGATCTTCCTCCA
Organism: Choloepus didactylus; assembly: GCF_015220235.1. Taxonomy (NCBI): domain Eukaryota; kingdom Metazoa; phylum Chordata; class Mammalia; order Pilosa; family Megalonychidae; genus Choloepus; species Choloepus didactylus. Next base: position 153,336,289 of record NC_051307.1, on the reverse strand, counting down.
GAAAGGACCATAAGCTGGGACATAAAACAAGCCTCAAGAAATTAAAAAAAAAAAAATTGAATATACTCAAAGCACAGTCTCCAACCACAATGGAATACAAATAGAAGTCAATAATCTTTGAATTGTAACTCCACTATTTACTTCCTACATGATATAAAATACACAAACTCTAATGACAAATCAGTGGTTTTGCACTCAATGTAAAATATGTAATTTTAGACAACTATATAAAGGTGGGGGAATGGAGGAGTATAGGAACATAGTTTATATGTCCTGTTGAAGTGAAGGTGGTATCAAAGAAAAACAAGATTGTTATGAATTTAAGAGGTTAATTTTAAGCCCCACAGTAAACACAAAGAAATTATCAGAGAATATGACCATAGAGATGAAAAGTAGAGTATGGGTTAAGAGAAATGGGGGAAGGGGCAATGGGGAGTTAAGAAATGAGTGTAGGGTTGCTGTGTGAGGTGAAGGGAAATTTCTAGTAATGGATGGTGGGAAAGAGCATTACAACATTCTAAAGGTGATTAATCCCACTAATGGAAGGCTCGGGAGGGGTGGATTGGGAAGATTTTGGCTGTATATATGTTTCCACAATTGAAAAAAAAAAACAGTCTAAATAGATGACAATTGAATGGCAAGGATGAACCTGGATGGGATTGGAGGATGGAGGACAGGAGGCTCAAAGGGACACAGTTGAGACATAAGGAAAAGGAAATGTAGAATGTAAGCTTTGTATCATTGTTGAATCTCTTGTACTTCTTAGCTGTGCTTAATGGGATTGTATAAAAGGATGTTCTTGTTCATGGGAAGTGTATATGTGAATTACAGTGTATGTTCAAGGATGTGTGCAGCTAGCTCTCATATGTTCAGAAGACAGAGCAATAGATGATGGATGATAGGGAGGGACGGAGGGAGGGAAAGAAATAGCTATGTGACAGCATGTTAAAGTTGGTGGATCTGGCTATGGGGGGAGGGGGTTCAGGGTATGATGGAGTTCTGTGTATGGGGTTAGTATTGTTTTTGCAACTGTTCCTATAACTTTGAAATTATTTCAAAATTAAAAAAAAATTAAAAAAAAAAAGTAAAAAAGAACACTCAAATCATCCCCTCCCCATCCCACCCCAATCTTCATTTAGTCCCTGTCCCCATTTTTCTATTCACTCATCTATACACTGGGTAAAGGGAGTGTGATCCACAAGGTTTTCACCATCACACTGTCACCCCTTGTAAGCTACACAGTTATACAATCATCTTCAAAAGTTAAGGCCACTGGGTTGGAGTTTGAGAGTTTCAGGTATTTACTTCTAGCTATTGAATTTACTAAAACCTAGAAAGGCATATCTATATAGTGCATAAGAATGCCCACCATGGTGACCTCTCGACTCTACTTGAAATCTCTCAGCCATTGAAACCTTGTTTTGTTTTATTCAGCTTCCTACTTTTGGTCAAGAAGATATTCTCAGTCCCACAATGTTGGGTCCAGATTCATTCCCAGGAGTCACATCTTGCATTGCCAGGGAGATTTACACCCTTGGGAGTCAGGTCGCATGTAGCTGGGAGGGCAGTGAATTAGTCCCAGGCACTTTACTTTTGTTTAACTTTTTATTATGGAAAATTTCAAATACATACAAAAGTTAGAGAGATCAGAATAAGGAATCCCCTTATTTCCATCACTGCATTTAACAATTATCAGCAAATGGTTAGTCTTTGTTTCATCTATAACCACCCCTCCCTTTTCTTCCTTGCTCAATTGGATTATTTTAAAGAATATCCCAGACATCATGTCAGTTTATCTGTAAATACTTCAGTTTGTATCTCTAAAAGATCAGGGTTCAATTCTACTTCCTAAATATCAAACCTATCCACATCTCTCCAAATTCCGTTACCACCATTCTGCTTTCAAGCCATCATCATCTCTTGCCTGAATTATGTCAAAATCTTCCTAGCTTGCCTCTCTTCTTTTAGACTTATTTCCCCTTCTATCCATTCTCTACACTAGGGTTTTCCCAACTTTTTCTAGTTGTTCAACACTATTGTTGAAATTTTAAAAAATATGCTCCCTAATATGTGCATATTTATTAATAATATATATTTAGTTCTATATTCTAATATACATTAAAACTCATGGTAACATAAATTTGGACATAATACAACAGTTGATTGATTCTGGTATTCCACTCAGCCTTTCTTTTCTCTTCTGGGGGAGAGGTTTGGGATGTGGAGGGGATGAAGAAGGTATAGACGGGTGGGTGAAGCTGGAAGCAGAGAGACTGGGCATTGTGTAAGGGGTCAATGGGTGGTCCCAGTGACCCTGGTATTTCCTACACTCAGTGTCCCAGATCAGGTCGACAATGTCCTGGAAGTTCCAGCCAGCCGTACGGGACAGCCATAGAATTGTCCCATCAAACTAGGGTGGGAAACCACCAGGTGGCACCACTACCCAACTGGAGACCAAGATGAACTTGTTCTTTGCTGCATGCCTAAACTGGAGGGCTAGTTGTTGCAGATTCCATCATAATGCACTGAAAAATTTGACCCTGTTTATTGTCTAGTGAAAGATTTTACTATCTAATGTACATCATAAAGTATACACTAAAATAGAAATCTAAAAAAAAAAAAAAGAGAGATAAAAATACAAACAGAAGTTGCACAAGTTCTTTCTACACCTGAATAGGCCTCCATTTTCACCTCCTACGTGCACACACACCATTCTGGAATTGATCTACATGGCAGACAAAGCAAACTTTTCAAAACCTAGATTCAATCATGCCATTTCCCTGCTAAAATAGCTTGAATATGTATTGAATATTGTCAGACATAGATTAATGGGTAAAAAGGGACACATGTCTGTTTTCATTAGATAAAGACTCAAATACAGACCTACATAATCGCAAACCAACACTCTTAAATTAATAAAGCAGAATAAATGATTAAGCACAGCAAAACTGCATTAATGCACTTGTCCCGTTTAGCAGAAACTGTATAAATCCATTATGAAAAACATTTAGTTCTAATAAAGGAATGCATATAGTGTTTGAGAAATTTAAAAGTAAAGGCATTTTTCTTCCTATCTTTGTGGCAGTTTCACATCTACTAAGGATATATTATAGAACTAGAATTTTACTGTATTTGGAGGCAATTCAGAAATAAGAACATGGACTACTTCCCATGTGTTGGGATATTTCTATCTTAGTTATGAATTATTGTCATTTTCCTCATCAAGTATGACCCTAAGATTATATCAGATTTATGGAAATAGTAAGGATTATTTACATTTGCAATCAGTATTTTCACTTTTGTCAAAATACTTTCAGCTGTTTCATCTGATGTTATCCTCCCAGTGACTGATGCTTACATGAAGCTTAAGGAGAGGGGTTGCAGAGTAGGGGTTTTCAAACTTCAGCAAGCAAGAGAATTGTCTGGAGGGTTCATTAAGACTGATTCCTGAGGCCCACTTTCAGAGATTCTGATTCAGTAGATCTGAAAAGGAACTCAATAATTTGCATTTTTACCAAGCTCCTAGGTAATGCTGATGCTGCTAGTCCATGGACCACACTTTGAGTTAGCACTGCTTTAGAGCAGAGGTTCTTATCTTTGGCTGCACATTGAAATGACCTGGGGAGCTTTAAAAAGTACCTGGGACCCACTCCCAGGGATTCTGATTTGATTGGTCTGGGGTTAGGCATGTAGATCCATTCATATACACTTCTCTGATTAATATGTAAAGTACATAGGTAATTTACATAAAAAGAAATCCAAATTATTAATTGACATTAGTGAGTATTATTTTATAAAGTACATAAATTTACATAGGTAATCTACATAAACTTTACAAAAACTTTACAATTTTTAATTTGGTTTTTGTCTTTTTATTAATCTACAGGCACATTTTCATATATTATTGATATTATTTGATAGACTTATTGATAACAACCTCATTCTGATTTATATTCTGAGAATATTTTTCTTAGCTCTTGCCATACAGGACTTTTTATTTTTATTATATCAAATTTGTCAATCTTCTCCTTTACAGCTTCTGGGTTTTGAATCTGTTTAGGAAAGATTTCCCCAATCCAAGGTTAAAAAATGACCTCCTGTACTTTTCATTAAGATTATTTTGTACTTTAGTTTCCTAATATTAGTTTTCCCATTTTTAAGAATGAGTGTTTCTCAGATAGTAGTACTTTTATCAGGATTGACATCTGTGCTAGTTTGGATATATTATGTCCTGCCAAAAGCCATATTCTTTGATGCAATCTTGTGGGGGCAGATGTGTTAGTGTTGATTAAATTGGAATCCTTTGATTGGGTGTTTCCACGGAGATGTGACTCAATCAACTGTGAGTGAAACGTTTGATTGAATAATTTCCATGGAGCTGTTACCCAACCAGGGTGGGTGTTAATTGGATCACTGGAGTCTGGAGTCGAATAAAGGAATTCACAGACAGAAGGGCCTCAGACTAACTGAGAGTGACATTTTGAAGAGCAGCTGCAGCTAAGAGAGGACAAAACACCCCAAGAGCAACATTTTGGAGAATGCCACTTTGAAAGGCAATCTGGGGGCAAGGAGATGCCAGCCACGTGCCATGAGCTAACAGAGCTTTTCCGGATGCCAATAGCCATCCTTCAGTGAAGGTACCCTATTGTTGATGCCTTGGACACTTTATGGCCGTAAGACTATAACTTTGTAACCAAATAAACCCCCTTTATAAAAGCCAATCCATTTCTGGTATTTTGCAAAACAGCAGCATTAGCAAACTGGAACAACATCTCTTTTACTATGTTAAGAATAAAGGGGCTTATTAAGGGATATAGATAATACATGGAATTTGAGGGGAGGGCTGAAGAAACAGACTTCAGCATGAGCATCCAAGAATTCCACAAACTACTTGTCAAGGGAACTGCTATCTCTGAAAGGACTGAGAAACTGACAAATCAGAAAGCTGCCCAAAAGGGATCATACCTTGCCTCTCTCATGTCAGTCAATTTATAATCAAAGCCTTCCTGACTTGGTGGAGCCTAAATCATATCTGGAACCCTAGCTACAAGTGAATTTGGGAAATGCAGTTTTTGGCTTTCCAAGAAGGCATACAAGCAGGCAGCTGGGCAAGTATCTGTTAATATGTTACTGACTAATCTATAATTTTACTAGATAAATTATACAAACTAGATTTATAAACTAGATTATTTATATATACAAAAACTAGATTTATGTAGATTTGCTAGATTTATTATAGATTTGTTATAATTTTACTAGAATTATGAAATGCCATTTCATCATGAATTAAATATGTAGTAAGAGAAAAGGTATTTGGGACTGAAGAGTAGTCTCTGCCACTTTCCACAGCTCATTCTTCCTTCATAATTTTCACAACTGTTTCAAGTAATGTTGTATATGTTTTGTTTTGTTTTGATTTGTTCAAATGAGGATGGGCAGGGTGTGGGGAAGTACGGGAATGTAATAAGCAGCTTCAGGTTATCCTTCCATGCCCTAAAGCCATTTTTTCCCCCACTGTCTTTTAGGATGATTTAATTTGGGAATAACTGCTTAGCTTGATCTCCCAGTTACTAATTGTTATTCATCTGTTCCGAAATCCAGACCATCCATTTAGCTTTTTTATTTGTCATCAAAATTTTAAATTCCTACATATCTTGTTAAAATTTTTTGCACATGCAACATCTTCTCATGTTTCTCTGAAGTATGTAATTATACTTTTTAAAAGTCTTCTGCTGAGTTTGCTATCATTCTGTTTCCTTTAACATTACTTGCAGAAATTGTGCCTCTTTCATGGTGATTTTTTTTTTTCCAAATGTGATGACTGTTAGTTATCTCTTCAGTTTTCTGTTTTAGAATCTCTTTTTACTTTTCCTTTTTATTTTTGTTGCCATCCTCTGCCAATTTGGGGTGAGGAACAGTCCTTGACAGGCAAGGATATACTAGTAGCTTATCTTCAAAATGTGAGAGATTTGCGTTCTTCCCTGGGGGGTCTGTAGCTACCTGGACCACAATTTAGAACAAGGTGAGAAGGAGAAAAGAGTTGACCAGCCCAGTTACTCTAAACCTCTTTTCTCAATTTATCTCCCTGACCAGTGCCCCTGTGCCCTCCTCCACTTCTTGATCTGTTAATTAGGTGCTTGCACACCCTCTCCCTAACTACTTGTACCTTTGCCTTAGCTTCCTCCTGTGTGCTCTTTGAGCTGAACTTTCCCTCCCTTTTGTTTTCCTGAGATATGACCCTCTGCATTCTTTGTATTCTCAATATTTCTGGTTTGTTGATGGCAATTCTTTTCCTAGAATATATATGTATTTTTAAAGTATCCCCTCTATAATTTCATTGGTTTTCAAGTGTAGATAGGGTGTAGGTATATGTGTTTCGTTGGCATTTTGCTCCAATCTCTATTAAATAGTATGTGTGAAAGTGTATGTGTCTAGGTGAGTAAGAGAAAGAGAACATTTTTTTGGCTTTATATTCTGTCTCCCTATTTCCAAAATTATTCTTTTCCCCTCCACATGTATTTTTTAAAAAAGACAAAGTAAAAATAATAGGTCAAAGTTGAACTGAATGTTAGCTTTTTTGCTTATATTTTTTCCTCCATTTTATTGTGGGAAAAAAGCCAGATAAACTCCATCTGTTCCGTATACTTTCTGGCAACACCCAGTGTCATTCAAAATACATCTCCTTTTCTGGAAAATAGGAAGTAAAATAGGTGGCCATAGGTAGCAGTTAATTTAGGGATTAGGATCAGGGCTGGATAGCAGTTGGGTGTTATGGTTATAAGCATTTTAAAAACCACTAGGCTCTCAGGAACAGACTAACACTAACCACATTCACAGAGACTCATTTATAATCCACAGCAGGGCCTTTTTTCCTTTAGAGCGTAGAATATATTATAACTTTACAGTAACTAGTATTGTGGTAAATAGCACAAGTTTAGATTTGGACTTGAGATGGAATTCTGGCTTCACCACTCATTCTCTCTGTTACTTAACAGTTCTAAATCTCCACTTTTGTCCTTTGGAGGATTTACTGAGATAAAGAATGTGAAGTCATTGGCACAGCAGCTAGCAACAGAAAACAAATAAATATTAGCAATGACAATGAAGATGATGATGGTCATAACCACTGGAGTTCTGCTCTTTATGATGCCCTTTCCAGTATCAATGAGCCTGGGAAAATGTATTAATAATCCAGATGGATCCTCTGGAAGTGCGGAATCAGCAAAGAGAAAATGGTCTTTATTCAGTTTTTTTTATCATGGGAAAAAGAATTCACATTTGTGCCTCAATTTCCTTACTCATAAAATGAGGATAACTTCACAGGATTGTCATGGAGATTCAATGAAAAAATACTGTAAAGTGCTTAAAACAGTGACTGCTATATAGTAAGAGCTCAGTAATTCTTAGCTATTGTTATTAATGTTTCATACAAGCCATACAAGAGGCTGATTATCCTGGTTCCACTTTATAGTTGGTGATTTTTTTTTTTTTCAGTCAACAATCGAAACACATGATTGGGCACAAATTTATGATACGAAATATTTAAAATTGGGACTATTCTGGCAAAACTGGAACATATAGTTACTATAACTGTAGTGTATACTTTTGATGACCAGAAAAACTTGTACCCACCAAATATGGTGCCTTTTCTTGAATTTTTCATACCTGATATCCTTACTTCAATTATTCCCAAACTTTAAAAATTTTAATTATCAGTGGACTCCTTTTATCAAATAAAATCTCACAAGACACCAGTATGTAAATAATAATGTGCTGACTAGAATGGAGTCCTTGACCTAGAGCCCTGACTGGTCATCATTTCCATGAAACCCAGGACTCCTGGAAAAACAGTTTGAAAATCTTACTTCTCATTGGTAGAGGTATAACCAGTCGAGCAGATAATTTTCCTTGTAACTATTACATACCAATTGTGCATTTCTAATGATATACTCTAACCTATCTTAGATATGGGGGACATTTTTGGGAAATACTTTAGTTTTGTCAGTAATACATTTGCAAATCATATCTTGGGGTTGGTTATATCTACAGATAGAGTATTACAGAGATTTTCTACTGATTATTTTTAGCTTCCTATGCTAAAGGATAGCTTTTTTTTTTTTTTTTTTTTTTTTTTTTTTGCCTTCCCTCCAAATCATATTTAGAGGCTATATTTCCTCATAAATTTATCTTGGTCAATAGTGCCACTAAATTAACAGATCATAAGGATATTTGATTAACACTTTTTTCTATCAGCTTTATTGAGGAATAATTTAAATAAAATAAATTTCATACATTTGAAGTGAACACTTTAATTTTGACAGTTGAATGTGAAACCACAACTACAATCAAGACACAGAAAATTCCCATCACCTCCAATCACAGATCTTTTTGTCACTATAGGCTAGTTTGCATTTTGATTTAAACAGAATCATACAGTATGTAGTTTTGTCTCTGGCATATTTCACTCAGAATAATGATTTTGAGATTTATTTATGTTGAGGCCTGAATGAGTCATTCCTTCCTTTTATCACTATATAATATTCCACTGTATAGATGCACTACAATTTGTTTATCCATTCACCTGTATTTGAACATTTGGGTTCCTTCCAGTTTGGAGTTATTGTGAAAAAAGCTGCTATGATCATTCCTATTCAAGTGTGTGTGGACATAGGTTTTAATTTCTCTTAGATAAATAGCTAGAAATGGACCAGCTGGGTCATATGGTAGTTGTCTATTTAACTTTTGAAGAAATATTTTTTCTTTCTTTGTGAGAACTTATATAGTCAATTCAGGTATATTTAGGCTCAGATAAGGATATTAAATCCACTACTTTCCCTAAGTGGAAGGCAGGGGTAATTCTTATCCTCTCCCTCCTCTGCCCACCTGCTTCCATATTTAATTGCTCATCCAATTCCTTTGGGCTACTAAAATAATTTCAACTTACTTCTTTCTTCTCCAGCCCTACTGCTACCATCTCAGCTTGCCTGGTTGCCTATTCTGTACCTGGTGGTGTGGTAGGCACTGAGGGGGCATGTATGATTTTGAGCTAAAAGGGCAGCAAAATAGGGATCTGTCCTGTTCCCTGGGCTGAGCTGGGGGTACCATAGCTATAGATTATGCTACAGCAAACCATGTGAGAATGCTTGAGGCCACATTCCATTTACATGACTCACATGCTAGAGGAAATAACCCACCTTTGTTTGAATGTAGGCTTTATTTATTTGTTTATTTTTAAGCAGTCGTGGCTGTTAAATGAAGAGGAAGTACTGTGTGAAATCCCAAAGGTGGGGGAGGGGGTGGGAAGCAGGGGAAAGGAAAACTTTATTCTTTTAATACAAAATATCCTGACCAGTGGTTCTTAACTTGTGGTCCTGGGTCAGGTAATATCAGCATCTCGCCAGAGACCGTGTTAGAAATACGAACTGTTGAGCCTCACTCCAGATCCACTGAATCTGAAACTCTGAAGGTGGGATCTGCGTTTTAAAAAAAACCTTTCAAAGTGATTCTGATCCAAGCTCGAGTTTGAGAACTACTGTGCCAAACTCATTCCAAGGATGTGGATGAGGGCCAACTCTAGGATTGGAGAGGAAGACGCCCTGGGTAAATGTGGGCAGCTTCTACCTTTCCTTCTGGCCTCTCCCTGCACCTGCAACTCTTCCACCCTCTGCCTGCATCCAGGTTGTAGGCCTTTCGTTCTCTCCATGCGAGCGCCAGCTAAAACACGGGAAGTGGATTCAGAGTTTGTTGGCCCGGGTGCCGGCCGGGCATGCGCAGTGAATGGGAGCGCAGCGCTAGGCGGGCGCGGCAAGGTAGTCGCAGAGCGGAGTTGCGGGTTCTTAGAACCAGAACGCGAGCAGTGGTCTCCACGACCGGACAGCTGGGGCAGGTAAGGGGCGCGGCGGTGGGGTCCGGAGGAAGTCTGGATAGACAAACGGAAAACAAAGCTTTACTTCTTCGCTGGCGTACAGCAGCTCCGGGGGAGACTTCGGATTTCTCGCGCGCGCGGCGTCTCCGGATTCTGGGGCTGTGCAGTGCGGCGCCCGCCGACCTTCTGGCACTCTTCTGCCGGCTCTGTGCAGCATGTAGTGTAGGCAGGTGTTATGCCGTATATTCATACTGCTTAAAAAGCAAGCCCGAGGACTGCATTATGCTTCCTTGCATGAAGTTAAACATTTTGTTAAGTTTTCTGTTTTCCTTTTACTGTTTTAAACTGGCTGCTGGTGAAACTTTCTGATCAAGGCTGTTTCTCTTGAGTTCTGTGACCAATTTATTTGCCTTGGCTTTTTGGTGCATAGGATCAATAGGGCTGGAGTGAAATCGTATCTGTGGTTTCTGGTTTTGGTGCCTTTCCTGGAGCAGGGGTCCTCTGAATGCGGCGTAAAAAAATGGCAACTTCCAGCGAATTTCAGTGCAAAGAAGGGAACTATCTGCGTTTCAGCAGCATTTTTAAGTAGAGACTTGCTAAAATGTAATGTAGAAAGGTAAGCCTTATTTCGGGGTTTATTTGGTGCTATTAAAAGGAAGCAGTCCTTCAGAGGAGTAACAGTTCTCCACTTTTCCCCTTTCATGTACTCTGTCACGTTAAATGGCTTATACAGAGATATTTTACCCTGGGGCTTGGGTATTGGTTACATTTGTATGAAGTTAAGACTGTGCTGCACAACTTTTTTTTTTTGGTAGTCTGTGAGCCATAAACAAAATTTCAGGCCAGGGGGCACACATTGTACATTATTTAGGTGCCACAAAGATGAAACAAGTGCTTTTACCTCCATCCCCCACCCCCATCCCATCCTTGGGAATTAGCTACCCTTTAAATTGAATTCTCTAGTGAAATTCAGTTTACTAAAGTGTTAAATTTGTGATGTGGATGGCATATACAACTGTATATAGTAGGAAGTTTAGGAAGAAGAAAATTTAAGTTCAGAAAGAGAAACCTATTTGGAAAGGGAATACTGTACCCCCTCAATATTATCCCCCAATGATGAATGTTTTAATAGCAGAAATTATATACAGTTGGTCTGGTTTGGGGCTGACTTCGAGGTCAGCTAGCTCAGCTGCTTCAGCTTACAAATGAGAAAACTGAGACCAGCAAGGTTAAATGACTTGCCCATGGCCGCCTGTGTCCCTCCATGACAAAGCTGAGCCTGGGACCCAGGTTTTCTTATTTGGGGGCCCCTTTGTACTACCCTTGCTGATACTCTCCTCCCGGATTGGTTAAGATATCAAACTTGCCTTTTTTCTTCCACCTCCTTGGCTTAAGCAGAACATTTGTTGTTCCTGCTATTGAGTTGCCAGTTCCCTGTAAACTCCTTTCCAATAGTGCCCTTTCACTCAAGTCACTTAAAATTTTGCTGCTCTTAAAATTGCCCTCCTTCCTTGCCTTAGCCAAGTTGGGCGTTTTTGTCCCAAAGTCCCTGTTGAAGTCTTGCCATGGTGCAAGATATACCTGCAGGTGTGACTTCTTCCTGGAAGCCTTCCTTGATTGCAGCAGCCAAAGTAGCTCTCCCTCTTATGAACTAGAGAATTTAATATCATCTGTGCTGTTACTAGCCTCTTTGGGTCTATATCTCAAGTTGTTGAATTTTAGCACATAGCCTAATTTCCTGACCAGTGTGTAAGCTTTTGGAGGTTAAAGTCTATGTCTTAGATACAGACATCACTAAGCACAAAATATGTTCTCAGCCACCATTTGTGGAAGGGAAGAAGTGAAGTGCAGAGAGTTTCCTGAAGGGATTTGACATGGATGTTCTGTAATATGGGGGAGGCCACATTAGAGCTTTTAGCAAGGACGTGGTCAAATCAAATTAGTCAGATAGGGGGATTCTCTGATTCCCATATTTTGATGTGAGATCACAGATCAGTTAGGGAGTGCTGGATATGGATAAAATTATAACTGAGGAGAGTTGTACAGGGCCTGGATTAAGTATGTCGCTCTAAGTGGAGAGTAGAGAGCACGGCTTTAAAAAATTGTGTAAGGGAAAAAGCACTTGGTGGAAAGAGTGAATGCGGAGGAGGAAAGTCATGTTGAAAATAATTTTAGTTTCAGGTATGGAGTGTTGTTGATGGGCTTGTAATGTTCATTTTATCTTATAAGTACCTCCAGTTGTAACATTATCTTACAGTTATTGATGTGATTGTCTTTTTTTTTTTTTTAAACCAATTCTAGATGGTAAGGTATTTGGGGTTGGGGAGTGATCTTTAATGCCTTACAAAGCTTAACATATGGCTTTCCAGTATTAGACACCCAATATTTATTGCATAAATAAATAAAATAATCAGCGCCATTGCTTATTTGGCGTGGGGTGGGTGGGCATTTAGGATCTTAAAGCTATAAGGTAGCACATTATTCAGAACATCCCCTGGAGGTGAACCAAGATGTGCTTAATGAAGCTAGTTAGTGGCCTGGCCAAAAGCTCTGCTCAGGTTTCCCCACCTATAGCTCCAAGCTTGTTTAATTACCCTTTGTTTCTTGGGGTCGTAGACCCCAGGATTAATTTGAATTGGCAGCAGGGCACTCCAGTTTCAGATGTCCTGTGGTTGGAAAGTCCTCAGGGACCAATCTTAAGGGGGAAACTTGGTGGCGATGGGAGGAAGTCTGTGTCATTGGAAGAAATAGGACATTAGGGATGACTGGCTAATTTGGGTTTGGCTACACAGAGCAAGGGTGAGTGAGGCTGGGGTTCTGAGAATCTGCACACTGGGAAGTTGAGGAGGACTCGGGAAAGGTCATAGTAGGTTGGTCAGGGTCAAAAGATACAGTTGTGGCCCAAATTCCTTAGACAGAGTGTACTTCGGAGAGACTACTCCATTACTAGGATCCAAGTGATTGATGGCCTTGGAAAGGGTGGCTCTGGAGAGTGGTGTTTATAACCCATGAATTGATTGAAAGAGAGAGAATTGTGATCAGAATCTTTACCTGGAAAAATAAGACTTTCAAAAGGCATTGCTTCTGAACCCCAAATCCCAGTTCAAGGAGGTGGTTTGGAATATTTGTTTACTTGGAACAGATGTTGCAAATAGCTGTTTTGCAAATCAAAATACAGCCTTTCCATGAAGCTGCACACAGTATTCTTTTCACTGACATATACTAGCACACTGTGCCATCTTTGGATATGATGAGCAGTGATGCCTGTAACTATAAAAATATTAAGTACACTGGAGAATGGGCAGTTGAAGGGAAAGAGAGTTTGAGAGATGGTTAGGAGGAGGAAAAGGGAGGGATTGGCCTAGTATAGAGGAATTACCTTTTTTTTTTTGTCATGACATTAGTCAAAATTGGCTGGAAAGCTACATGGAAAATCAGGCAGTATATGGAAGTTAATGTCTTATTCACTTGTAAAATGCCCTAATATTAAATTCCTAGAATTATCTGCCATGGCCTTATGTAAGATTACTGTATTATGTAACTTTCTTGAAATAATAATAAAAATAACTTGTATTATAGAATCTTTTCCATGGAACAGACACTATGCTAAATAGTTTGTATGTGATATGTCATTAATCCTTGAGATTGGTATAATTATTATTTTCATTTTATGGTTGAGAAAACTGAAGGTTAGAAAGATAAAAATCACGTTTCTAAGGTCACACAGGTGACAAGTGTCTGAGCTGAGATTTAAGCCCAGGTTTGCCTGATCTCAGGCACTGAAAGCTCAAATATCTTAACAAAATGCAAAGCTTTATTTATGGTAACACTCACAGATGCTTAGAATGGCTGCAAGTTTTAGCTGGTGAAACCCAAAATTCTGTGTGTAACACTTTAATCTGAGAAGCAATCCAAAAGTAATCTTTCTGTTTTATTAATTCCACTTAGATGTTATCTCCTTTACCCTTGAAGCATTCCTGGTGATAGAGACCAGCTATTTCTATGGGTGCTTTAAGCCATTTCTGTTCTGCCCTGACCATCACTTGCAGGTGGAGGTGGAGTAGGTGGGATGGGTTGGAGTTGGGAGTGGGAAATTCACCTTCTGTGTGAGCCTAAGGACTCTGGGGTGACCAGGTTTGTAAAGATTCCTTCTCTGAGGCATCAGGATCTACTGCTGGAAGCTCCTGGAATATCTGTGGTCCTGACCTACCCAGATCCCAGGCTTTTGAACGGTGATGAACACCCCCAAGGAGAATCCAGATCTGAGTACATTCTTCCCAGATCCTCAAGACAAGGAGTTCTGAAGTCAGTCTGGTCTGGTTGGAGGTGGTAGATACCTCATGAAAGGCCCCAGGTTTGACCAGCTGTCTGATCTACTGTTGGCTGTGAGAAAATGCACTTCATCCCCACCTTCCCCTACAGGCTAATTATACAGGGAGTTTACTCTCTTCTGAAAGTCTGAAAATGGAATCCAGCTGAGAGCGTTCTTTCCATTTGTTTCCTGGTTCTCCTTCACCTCCCCTTCTGCTGTTTCTACGCATTCCCAGGGTCTGTACTCTGGATATGAAAGGAAGGGCTGCCTGCTTCTGGTCTCCACCCATTACTTGTCTCAGCATCCAAGAAGTCATCACATCACCCAGCTCTTTCTCTGAACAAAGATACGAATTTTACTCTGGATGATGCTGGAAATCAGGGAGAAAGAGAAAGAGCCCTTTGTATTACATGCAGGTTTATTGGTTGTACAGTTTTGATTGCTGGAAGGTTTGCTGCTGTATAAGATCACACGAGATGTGAGGGTGTGTCAACTTTGATCATCTTATTTCTTTTCACTACTACTTTCACTGAAAGAGCCTGTTTGTCGTTTTTTGGTGAGAAACATGTAGCATGGCTTCTATAAAAGTAAATCGCTTTTTAGTACACTGGGGACACAGAAAGGGGAGAGTTAGAACAATGATTATTAGAAGAGTGTTTCTCTTATTTGAAACACTTGCTTTGTCAAAAAATGTTTTATTTTTTAGGAGACTAAAGATAGCTGTGTTCATAAAGTCCAGTTGTGAGGAGACTTTAGACTTTATAATAAACTAAATTTTTGTGATTTACTTTTGAATAATTCAGAGGTATAAAACTACAAGAATATTTGGATAACTCACTGCACACAGATTTGCTTTCTCTAAAAGATCCAAGCTGCTCATGGAGACAACTCCCTGGACCAAAAGTGTGGAGAACCAAGAAATGAGAGATTTTAGCAGTGCTGCCGAAATAGAATTTGGATTGAATTTGAGTTTAAAACATTGGCAAATGTATATAGAAGGATCAGTCGTATTAATTATGCCTTGGACCACTGTGCTCTTGTTTGAACCTTTTTCTCCTACAATGAATGCCCATGTGGGGCCCCCAGAGTAAATCTATCCCCACAGATCACACTTGTAAAACTCAAAGTGGATGCTTGTCAATCTTTAGTCTAAAATTGATGTTTATCAAGTAATTTGAATGTCTTAGATAGAAAGTGCCTGCTGCATTCACATGTTGTTTCTCTGTCTGGAGTTCAGAATCTAGATTAAATTGTTGAAACAAAAGAAAAGTAGGTTCAGAATTTATTCATTACAGTGAATGATCAATGACACAAGTAGCTTTTTTGTCTTGTTTCACACTGTCATCTTTGATGCCATCTTTTATGGCTATATTGGTTTCTTTATTCTTGATAATAAATATCTACTCAGTGTGTGCTGTTTATAGATAAAAATCAATGAAAACTAGAATTTTGAGGTTTGGTAAAATGAGTCTTTGCTTAGGGTTTTAATGGTACTCATCAATAATTTGGTGGAAAAACAGTATCAAGCCTAGTGCATAATTGAGCCTTTAGTTTGATATCAAGTTAGTATTTATTACCTTTAGGAACAAACAAAAACTTCTCAGACTCCTGCACTTGAGTCCTCTCTCAGAATTCTGTCCTAGTGATGCTCACTCTTTCTTCCTCTTTTCTTAGGTTTAGGTTCATGGGGACACCCTTTTGGTCCAGGGAGTTGTTTCCACGAGCGGCTCAGTTCTTGCAGTTTGTGTTATCAGGTCAGTGAGGTGCCAGCCATGAAGCACAGCTAACAAAAACTTTTTAGCAAAAGTTGTCATGCAAGTGAATTGATTTTGGAAAATTAACAATAATAGCAATTTGCTTGATCCCTTTTCTTGTCCTCAAAATCCCAAGTTAAACCCAGGATCACCACCAGTGGAAAAAGGACAACTGAGAGTCTCTGCATGCTTAGTGGCCAATCAAAATGAGCTCTTTAGGGCAATTAAAGTTTAGATACCAGAAACAGCTGGCCATTGACCACAAGTATGGAAGAGAAGTCCAAAGTCTGTGATTCTGTTTCTGAACCCATGAAAAGAGAGACCTGTGGGTTTGATGACTAAACAAGACAGTGACTGTGAAAGCAATTAGTAAACTGTCAAATAAGGAGATAAGGCATTTACTGATTAATTATAATAGTTTTCTGTCTGATAAGTCAGAAATTTGTTTGCTGATAAGTGGCCAAGACTTGGAGAATGGTATACCTGCTCGAGGTTACCTGGCTTATAAATAGCAGAGATGGCACTTACATCTCTCTCTTACAATTTCAACATTTGACAAAATGCCAGGGCTTAGCATTGGGACCACAGCAATGTACAAGTCTGATGTAAGATCTCTGCCCTCATGGAGCTTCATTCTAGCTCCAAATCTAATGTTCTTCCAATCAATCCATATTTTCCTCTTTTACTGACCAGAGGGAACAATTTCTCAATGAAATTTAAATTTCTAAATTTAATTTATATTTAAATTATATTTAATTTATATCTATAACTGATATAAAGCACAGAATTTCCCATTTAACCACCTTCAAGTGTACGATTCAGAGGTATTAATTATAGTCACAATATTGTACTACCATCGCTGACATCCATTTTTCATCACCTCAAACAGAAACTACTCACCCATTAAGCGTTGACTCCCTCTTGCTGCCTTGAATATGGAACGCTAAATGATTTTTCTGCTGCTAGAAGTACTTTCAGTCACTGCCCCCTAAACTTCACCTCATTTTTGACAGTTATCGTAATCTCCACAGTGGAGAGAGGGATTACATGCTTGGCCTTTTCAGCATCAGAGACTGCAGAAGAATGCTAATTTTCTTTCCTCTGCGAAATCAAAGGAATGTGCCTGAATAAAGGAGCTGAGCTGGTGGCAGGGCTCAGTCAGATGGAGGAGGCAGATACAGGGACAGCCTCCTGTGATGCTGTGTGAGGGAGCACCAGGGGGAAGGTGGAGTGAAGCTTTGGGGGGTGGGGAAGGGCAAATAGCAGTTAATTCTGTTCATTGGGTTGAGGAAGGCTTCAAGGTGAGAGTGAATTTTGAACTGAGCCTTGAAAGGAAAGTTGGACTTGACTTTACAGAGAATAGACGGAGGAAAAAGCATTCAGGGAGAAAGGACAACATGAACAAAAACATGGAGACAGTAAAGAGGTGGCCTGTTAGGAAACTACAAGTACTTTGATAACGCTCTAAAAGTAGAGCATGGTAAGAATCACTTGAAGGGCTTGTTTAAAAAAAAAAAAAAGGATTGTTGGGCCCCAACTCCAGAGTTTCAAATTCAGTAGGTCTAGAGTGGGGCCAGAGAACTGACATTTTAAGAAATTTCCAGGTGATACTGTGTTCTGGGAATCACTTTGAGAACTACTGGGCTAGATCATAGGGTGTGGGAGATGTATGAACCAGCATTTTTTTTTTTTCCCTTTTGAAACTTTACTATCTTCATCTCAGTTTTTGTTTTTTATTAGCTCCATTCATCCCTGCTGCCCTCTAGAAGTTCCTTATGCCCCCCCCCCCATATTCCCAGGAAACCAGCTCTTTTCTTGTATTCCATATGTAAAAATAATTGCTGTTCAGACAGTTCTGCCATTCAACCCATGGAAAGCTGAACAGCAGAGTGTAGCTGTCTAGTATACTCAAGGAGTGTATATTAGGATTTTGTTAATCTGGATATAATATTAAATTTCATTCAACAAGTAATTTTGGAATGGCTTGCAAGCTCTGATCTAAGTTTAGAATTTACATAGTTGCAGAAAATTCTCTCGTTTCCCTCAGAAAACTTGCAGTCTTGTAAGAGGTTTAAAATGCACATATTCATGGATACAATACCGGGCAACTGGTGCTAAGTGCTATAAGAATGATACAAATCAAATGTGATAGGCCTGAGGACGAAGCTTCGCTTTCCATTCTAACAATATAGAATTGAGGGGATACTGATTTAGGCTCTCTTCTGATATTTATGCGTCTTCATAAAATACCTGAAATGAGGGCGCATATGTCTACTAAAGAACTTAATGTAAGAGGAGGCTTTGAACTAGGCATTAAAGAATGGGCAGATGCTTGCCAGGTAGAGATGGGCCAACAGTGGGGGTAATAGAGAGGGACATTTTAGGCAAAGGGGCAGCTGAGCCAGGGAAGTGGAGGTTCAGCCAATGGTAAGGAATCTGGTTCATGTAGAGAAGTACAGGAGACTGGAAAGGCATGTTAAGGCTAGATTGTGGAATGTCTTGAGTATGAGGTTGTGGGCTTTCAACCTTATTCTGTAGGCAGTGCTGAGTCACAGTTCTGGCTGTCAGCTCCTCCTATCCCCCCAAACATACCAGAAGAGGAGGAACTCCATTTTTTACAGTGTATTGACCATGCTATCTCAAAAAGACACCTAAAGATGCCTTTCCCTGCCTCTGATTTTAATATGTGTATTAAACATCTTATAGGCTTGCAAAAATCCATCCATCATTCATTCTTTCTACAATATGTAAAATATAAAAGGGCAACCAATTTCAGTTTCTGAGAGATAAATTATAAAGGTACGCATGGCACTGTACTTTAGTGCTTACAGTGATTAAAATGCTAGATTAGTGACTATAGTGACTTGTTCTGGGAAGACATTCTGAAGTTAAGACTAAGGATATAAACTTGTATACTATAGTAAGTAGTTGCTTTCAAGCTGACATCAAGTGCTGTAAGATGTGAAAGTTAAGGGTGAACGGCAATGTGGTGTCTCTTGAGAATTGCTTTAGCTACAAATTGGGAATTGTCTACTGGTTCCCTACTGGAAGAGCTAGTCTCTGGGATTTAGAGGGCACTAAGGTTAGCATGGTCCCTTCCATTCATCTTTTTGGAGATGTCCGCATATTGAAAAGATATCTGTGTCTTATTGGAGGTTTTGTGAATCTTCTACTTGTATCTCCTAAAACATATTCTGTGCTGAAAACTGTGATGTGGGGAAAAGCAAAAAAGTTGGATTCATGAGTCGGAACTTGTTGCCCTGGTGCTGCTGCTTGGTTGCCGACTGATAGATAAAGCAGCTTAGTTGGTGCCTGGGATAGAGCTGACTGATTCTTTCTCCTTGCCCATGATCCACACAGTTGAGAGGTGCACTGGGTGGGAAAATTTGCAAGTCATCCTGCCTATCTGAATGTTGTTTTTCTGTTTTATTTTTTTTTATTATTATTACTAAATAAGATAAAATCTGTAAACTGAAAGGTACCATACACATTTTAGGTCACACTCTTCTAATGCTAAGGTTTATTCTATTATTAGTTCTTGCATCCACCTCTGTGGCCATGTAGAGTGTGAGCTTCTTGAAGGCAGAGACATGTCCTTTTCACTTTGTTTCCCCATTGCCTGATACATGGTAGACACGTGATAAAAAGTTGTTATTGAATAAATGGAAAAAAATAAAAAGGAACAGATGAATCAACACCTCTTCATTCCAGTGCACACATACCTAATACTTTCTAGCGTCTACTTGCTTGCAGAGACCTAAGATCCATGGCACCATATTTTTAGACCTCTAGGTCTGTGTTTTACTGACAGTATATCTTGAGAGATACTCTAGCCTTATTTAAGAGATTCGGCGATGTTCAAAGAAGTGTACACTAATCCGCTAGAGGTTTGAATACCTGTTTTCCTACAGGTAAATGGAACAAGAACTGAAAGTTACTTTTCATACCTGAGATTTTATAGTTTCTCTAATATTAACAGTAATTTGGTTCTTGATTCATGAAATTAGCCATGATTGACAGATGAAAAAAATTCATCTCTTTCATCTTAAACACAGTATTTTGGTTTTAAAAATTATTGTATTTACTGTTAATATAAAATGTGTGGGATAAAAAAGAGATTAAACTTTCTAAATATTTTACTGAGTTATTTCTACCTATGAGATATGTATTGTGCTATTGGAGAATAAACCTCAATTGTAGTATTTCTGCAAGATTAGTATTACATTACTCATAGGATTAGGGAAGAAATAAATGGGAAAACGGAAAACCTTGTAACTGTCTATTAATTCAGAGGAAATGTCTGCATTCCAAGATAGTATACCAAAAGGATTCCCATTTTTGCAAGTTAATTTATTATTAAATATCAGTAGGAATGCTCTTCTGTCTTAGGGTGACCTTATGTTATACAGGTTGCTCACTTAACCTAAAAAGGAAATCAAGTGTCTTTGCAACTTTCTGAATATATGGGTTCTTAGGCACTGCATTAGTCACAGTTCTCTAGGGAAACAGAACTGACAGGAGATACCTGTAAATATTATGAGATTTTTATAAAACTTGTCTCATGTGACTGTGGGAATGGGCAAGTCCAAATTCCATAGAGCAGACTGCAGGCTGGGAACTCCAAAGGTTTTTGATGAATTCCCCAGGAGAAGTTGGCTGGCTGAGGTAGAGATGGAAATTCTCCCCTTTGACTGCTGAAATCATCACTCCTCCCTTTAAAGCCTTCAAAGAGACTTCTCTCATTGTTGAAGGCCATCTCCTCAGTTGATTGTGGATGTAATCAGCCATAGATGCAGTCAACTTACTGATGATTTAAGTCCTTGAAATGTTCTCACGGTAACAAGCAGGCCAGTGCTTTCTTGACCAGACAACTGTACACCATAACCTGGCCAAGCTGACACATGAACTTAACCATCACAGGAATTATACAAAAGACCACTACAAATCCAAGCAGCAAGACTTCTCAGGGAAATTAAAGGTTTCATACCAACCAGTCATTCTCAAATTCTTGGCCTTGATTAGGATTAAATGGTGGTACTTCAGTGTTCTTGGTGCAATTCAGTTGTACTGACATTGATTTAAATTAAAAAAAAAAAAAAAACTTTATTGAGATGTCACATACCATTCAAGTCACCCATTTAAAGTATACAATCAATTTTAGAACACTTTATCATCTTGCACCCATTAGCAGTCATTTTTCTCCCCATTTCCTCCCAACCCTTTCAGCATTAAGCAACCATTAATCTATTTTCAGTTTCTATAGATTTGCCTGTTCTAGGAATTTCACATAAATAGAATCGTACAATTTGTGGCCTTCATATTGAGCACTTATCAGTACTTCATTTCTTTTTATGGCCCAATAATATTCCATTTTATAATATACATTAAATTTACCCATTTATCAGTTGGCCATTTAGGTGGTTTTCAATTTTTTTTGCTACTATGAATAATGCTGCTTTTGCGTGGACATATGTTTCATTTCTCTTGTGTATATACCTAGAAGTGAATTTGCTAGGACATATGGTAACTCTATGTTTCACATTTTGAAGAACTGCCAAACTTTTCCAAAGTCGCTGTGCCATTTTTCATTCTCACCCATGTTTATGAAGGTTCCAATTTTTCCACATCTTGCCATCACTTATTATCTTTGTGATTATAGCCACCCTAGTTGGTGTGAAGTGGTAGCTCACTGTGGTGTCATTGATTTCTTTAAAATTTTTTATTGATAGAATTGGTTTTTTAGAACATTTTAATTTACAGAGAAATGAGCAGATAGTACAGTATTCTCATATACCTCTACCCTCACACAGTTTCCTTTATTATTAACATCTTTCTTACATTGGTGTAGTACATTTTTTACAATAATGAACCAACGTTAATACATGATTATTAACTAAAGTCCAAAGTTATTATTAACTAAAGTCCATATGTTTCCTTAGTTTTTACCTTAAATCCTTTCTCTGATCAGGATCCCATCTAGGGGACAGCATTACATTTAGTTGTCATATCTCTCTGGGAAGTGACAGTTTTTCAGACTTTCCTTGTTTTTGATGACCTTGAGAATTTTGAGGACTACTGGTCAAGTGTCATTGTAGGATGTCTTTATTGGAATTTGTCTGATTTTTTTTTTTTTCATGGTTAGGTGTGACATTGTAAATATGAAAAAGTATGGTTGATAGGAAATGCTTAGGAATTTAAAAAATTCACTTGTCTCTGGAAGATGAGCAGAAATTTAACTCGAGATTTATTTCCTGAGCAAGGGTTTGATCATGTTGGAAGATGATCAGATTAGGCAGTAGAATTTATTTTTTGTGAGTGTCATTAGCATCTCATCTAAGGGCAAAGCCAAAGGTACATTGTTCACAGCTTTAAATGTAATTGAGAATGTTATTTTGCTTATAATAAAACAATAACATTAGTAGAAATTCAAATTAACTTTAAGAAGAATTCCACAGCAGTGAGGCAGTAAGGGTCCATCATGTATTGAGTACTTCCACCTACATCAGTTCCTGTAATCGGGAGGGAACTGCGGCTCAGAGCTACTACACCATTTGGCCTGCCTCAAATAGCTTGTTAGTAATAGAACTGAGATTTGAGCCCAGGGTTGTGGAAACTAATACTCACCTGCCATCAGGGCTCCAGAGTTTCCAGTGGTTTTAAATGAGGAATGTATCAAAAGACACAGGCTTGAGTTCTTATCTTACTGGATATTTTTGCTGCCAGTCAGATAGCATCTCTCTGTGTTCCAGGCCCCACTGAAATCACTCTGTCCAATTAACAGCAGCCTCATTGATTGCTAACACAGGAGAACTGAGCCAGCTTTGCCTAGGGTGCTATGCCATTGTGTCTATACCTGGATAACTCCAGGGACACATGTCCCCTGAAATTGAAGCCTGAGGGTCATAAAGCAGGAAAGAAGCTATGCGGGAGAACAGATATAGCTATGGCTTTTGTGTTTGTTCGCTGTTGAGTGAATGTCTCTGGCAGCTGTTAAATACTTATCTTGAATAGGAGTAGGTGTGGCAATAATCTGTGAATGCATAGGAAATGAAATAATAAAGTTGCATAGCTACCTGCCTGGGAAAGGTTTGGAAAATTTCCCTGCTTATTCGCTTAATCCTTGTAAATTTACCTAAGCTGGTTGATCACAGACCAATACAAGGTTTCTTTTGGCTCACCTGTTTTAGTCAGGATAGAATAGGCAATGCTGCAGTAACAAATTAACACTGAAATCTCAGTTGGTTTCTCACTCACATAAATGTCAGTGTGCATGGCTGTTCTTCAGAGCAGCCCATCTACCTGCAATGACTCAGACATCCAGGCTGCTGTGATTTTTGTGATTCTCACTCTTTGGGGCTTCCAGGTTGCTTTAGCAGGAGAAGGTGAGCTAGAGAGTTGTATACCAGCTTTTAAAATGCCTAAACTGACAGAAATCACTTCTCATCACAGCCCATTGAATAGAATTAGTCACATACCCCTAATAACAAGGAGCTGAGAAATGAGGGTGAACATATGGGTACTCAATGATCAATAAATGTCTTTGTCCCATCTTCTTTAAAGCAAGAGAATTGATTAAATGATTTTCAAAAAATCTCTTTGCAGTAAAGAGAGTAAAGGGTGCTGAAATACTTGGTGATTTTTACCTCCTAATAAATTACAAGTGAGTTTTGCCATAAAACAATAGAATTTCTAATAATTTATGTGACTGATTCAGCAACCTAATGTTCATTTGTGGATATAGCTAGGACTCCTAAGGGGCTAACAATAAAGTTTACTTCTTTTACATATAATTCTTCAGATGATGGTACTAATAATTAAATAGAGTGTCTTCTGTGTGCCAGGCACAGAACTTATTTCTCCAAGTGTTTTACATGAATTAAGTTAATTAGATTGAGGCCTGCAATTTTATCTCCATGATAAATATTCTTCAGTTCCTTCAACTTGCCTTACTTGAAATGGCACCTGGATTACACCTATCACCATGCTAACTCCCCTCTAGAAAGCAGATTGTCACTATATTACCTTAAAAATGTGATTCTCCAGGCTGAGTCTGACTCTCTGACAGATTATAGTGGGACCTAATATTTACCGTGATTTGTATTCATCCTTACATACATTCAACTTAAGACTTCAAAAGCCTTTTTAGCAGCTATGTCTAAAAATAAGCTTGTGAACTGAGGCTGTAAGATAGTTTTTAAAAAATAAGTTTTTATTGTGGTATATTATATATAACATAAAAATTGCCATTTTACCCTTTTTAAGTGTACAGTTCAGTGGCATTAATTACAGTCACAGTGTTGTGCAGCCATCACCACCATCCATTACCAAAACTTTTTCATTACCCCAGACTGAAAATCTGTATCCATTAAGCAGTAGCTCTCCATTCCTCTCTCATTTCAGCCCCTGGTAACCTCTAATCTACTTTATCCCTATATGAATTTGCCCGTTATAGATGTTTCATATAACTGAAATATACAGTATTTGTCCTTTAGTGTCTGACTTGTTTCACTTAGCACAGTGTTTTCAAGGTTTCGTCTGTGTTGTATCAAAACTTCATTCCTTTTTATGGCTGAATAATATTCCATTGTGTATATATACCATATTTTGTTTATTCTTCTGTTGATATACACTTGGGTTGTTTGTACCTTTTGGCCAATTGTGAATAATGCTGCTGTAAACATTTTCCTGCAGGTCTCCATTTGAGTTCCATTTTCAGTTCTTTTGGGTAAATAGCCAGAAGTGGGATTGCTGAGTCATGTCGTAATTCTATGTTTAACTTTTTGAGGAACCACCAAAGTGTTTTCTACTTTGAAATGGAAATGGCAGCCATGCCATTTTCCATTTCCACCAGCAGAGTACCAGGATTCCAGTTTCTCCACGTCCATGTCAACACATATTATTTTCCATTTTTTTTGAAGGGATGTCCCATTGTGGTTTTGATTTGCATTTCCCTACTGACTAATGATGATGAGCATCTTTTCATGTGCATGTTGGCTTCACTGGTTTAATTTTAATTCTGTATATGAGCAAAGATAATCAACTCCAACTCTTAACTCAGGATTAACGATGTATTGAGATCGTCCCCTTTACTGAACTAGTTGAATTAACACCAAGAATCAGGGGAGGGCTAGATTTACAATGGAATGATGCATTATGGCCACCACACCACAGTAGCTCAGAAATCATAATAATAGAGATGTTTGTATTTGTAAATAGGGTTTTAAAAATGCTATCTTGTTTGTGACAAATTATGTGAATGTACTTTGTATCCTGTAGATCACATTCCAAGGGGATTGTTGTTAATCATTCTAGTGGGTCATTCCACTATAGATACAGTCTTAGCCCTACTTTCAGTGTTCTTTCAGTTAGATCAGTAGAAATGATTAGATCTCAAGTGAACACAACCTGTGAAAGATTCCTAATGTACTACTTAAGATTTCCCTTTATTTAATTTTGGACCTCTTTTATGATGAACAAGGAGGAAAAGCACTACCGAATCCATTCTTGTTTTAGGAGGTCTCTGGGGGAAAAAAAAGAGAAGTGGGATCTGATATAGTTTACTTTTCCATTTAAGTGCTCACTTTGGAAGGGGAGAGGTGTGAAAGAAATGGAAGAATTTTGAAAATCAAATATTGACACTAACTCACTAATCTAATCTGATGGGTAAAGATGTACAATTTGAAAGGTACCCAAACCTGTGCCATTGTGGGGCAAATCTGTGGCTGTGACACTGCAGTCATTTGGTGGTGGCATGACAGTACTTTCATCCAGTTCACTGTAATGCAAATAACAGATGATTCAAGACAAGAAAAGATCTTTGTACATTTGTATTACACAGTGATAATTTCCTAATTAGGCAGTAATTCTCCTCTAGGCTTTTCTGCAGTCTAGCTGATTGCTAAATGGAAAAGGTTATCAGGTGACAGGGTCTTTCCAAAAACAATAAATTCTTATTTGCTTCATGAATAATTTTAAATTAAGTCAACCATAAAATTCCACATTTGGTAACTGTCAATTGTAGAACTTTGTGCTGCCAAGGTAACAATACAGGATATTGTTACTTTCCTTTCATGAGTACTGAACTTTTAAGTAATGAGAGGTGTTGAAAAGGGATTGCTTTTTTGTTTTGAGGCCCTCACCCTCTCTCTCCTTGCCCTCCATGAATATGGGCAATTTCGGGGTAAGCCCTTGCATTTGTCCATGACTGGGTTTGTGACCGAGAACTGAAGCAATCATCATGTGAGGGGGGAAAAGAAACCCAAATGTTTCTTTGTCTCACCAGCAAACTATTGTAATCTGAATTCAGAGATATGTTAGGAAATTAGCAGGAGTAGTTTGTAGAGCATATGCATAACTACTAATCATTCATTTGTGCTCTGGGTAGAAAGGCAGTGAGAGAATGGGATGGAAGGAAATCATAAGGACTGTGGCAAACTTGAATGTTCACACCTTCTCTAAGGAGTGCAGCTGCCACTGGCTCTAGCCCAGTGTTACCATGTGGGAATGTGAACCCAGTATTACTAGACCTTCTGATTTTAAAAGAGAAAATAGAAATTTGAATTTTATGTTAATCTCCTAATTTTTGTTTGTTGGCTTCAAATAAAAACAACAACAAAAAACTACTCAGTGGGCCACAGAGGATATGTGTCCAGGCAGGATTTTGCCCATGGGTGCAATTTTGTCTCTTTGACATTCAGGAGAAGCTCTTAGTTTGGCAAAATAGAAGCAACTAGAGCCCCAAGATGAGTGCCCCACAGTATGGAGGCTACAAAACTCGAGATCTGACAAAGGTTTCACCCTCTTCTATTCTTCTGAGGGGGTGGGGTGTTTTCATTCTACTGCACTTCTTTAGGAACCCTTTTGCTATCCAGATTTACATCCTGGAAAAGTAGAGAGTGACTGGGGCTGTTGAACCCTATTAAATGTTCCTAGAGCTGGGTGGGACTGGGCAGAGGTGGGACAAGAGGGACTGTACTGCAGGGCTTGAAGACAGGGTGTCATCTGAGAATGGAGACCCCAAAACATCCTTTTGCTGGGGCTGAGCAGGTGGGAAGAACACAAAATAGAAGCAGGGACCCCAGAACCAAACATGAAAACAAGAATAAAAGGGGGTGGTCAGCGAGAGTGTGAGGGAGAAATGGGGTTTGCTTTTATGAATCCTGTGATGAGAGGCCTCTGCCCACTTATGGGCATCCTTTGCTCATTTTCCTATAATTTTGTCATCTTCTTGGTGACTTGTAGACACTAAAATTAATTTTTAAAAATTCCATGGAAAGTTTTGCTAACCAATGGAATGTACCTAAATTGTGCATTATTCTTATCCTATATCTTGCTATTGAGTTATACCTCCAAAAAATAAATCAAATAAGAACCAAAAAAAAGGGGTGGGTGGGTGGTCAGGAGGTTCCTGAGGCATTGAAGAACAACCCCAGGGTTTTGCTAAGCTAAGCTGTGGGTGGGAGGGAACAGTTTTGAGTGCAAACTGGTCTGGATAATTGATGATTGACTCCTCTTCTCCTGTTCTTCAGGAGCAGGAACATTAGTCAGATTGTACCTTTGATGTCATCTGGCTTCAGCATTGAATCTTGTATTAGGGTCACTCTGCTTCTAGAATGAGGCCATAGCCTTTGAAATTCCTAGTTATATTCCTTATCATTTTCACAATCACTATCCTGCTGAATGCTATGGGTTGAGGAGGCTAATAAATCATATTACTCATCCCTTTCTTCTCTGAACCTATTGAGAAATAGATATAAACCTCTCAGATAGAGTTCAAAATATCAACTTTATTCCTCATGGAGCCAGGCTGGGATTGTAGCCTGGCCTGTGACCAAATGATTTTTCTAATACCCATCCTCCCAGCACTTAACTTACCCATCCCAGGCATACCTGTTGGACTGTTGCCTCGGAGATACTTACCATCTGGAGGAGGAAGAGAGCTAAGGTTCTAAGGACAGGCTTGTGATAAAGAGGGAAGGGTAAGATAAAGAACCACACGAGATAAAGAACCGGGTGAGAACAGTGATGTTTAGCACTTTAGCCCCATTCAGTATAGCCGTGGTTCTCAACGTGTGGTCTCCAGACCAGCAGCCTCAGTGGCACCTGGAACTTGTTGGAAATGCAGATTTTTATTTCCCACTCAGACAAACCGAACCAGAGACTCTGGGGGTGTGGTCCAGCAGTATATGTTTTAACAAGCCCTCCCTGTGATGCTGAGGCAATTAAAATTTGAGACCACCAAGGTAGAGGAATGAGGACCAGTGGAACCAAGACACTATCTTATGAATAAGATAAGTTTCCCTTCTGTGGGGAGAATGAGAAAGAGACCAGGAGTGCTGCTGTAACAAAAGCTCCTCATGGAAACATAAAAGTAGGAGAATGAGTTTCCCCCAGTAAATAATCCTGCCCTCCTTAGAGGATCTGAGAAGGACCAACAGATGCAAACATGAAGACTTTCTTCAAATGCCCCCTTTCCCATCTGTTGATGTTTTCTACCTTTTCTAAGAAGGACAAAGGAGAGAAACAGAGTGATGAAGGAATGAACTCAAGTAGGGAGGAAGAACACTAAAAGAGAAAGAGAAAATAAGAAAATAGATATTTTGCATGCCATCCAGTATAATTCTTTATAAATTGATCACTTAGTTTTGTATTTTGTTAATTAAATTTTTAGTTTCTGATTTTTTTTTCTAGTTGTGACTCCAACTATAGGCCATTTGGCTGTTACATTTTGTGTCACCTGCCATCAATGTGGACTCAGTCACTTCTATGCTGTTTGCTTCCTGTTTATGTCTATTAATTTTCATTTTACTGAATTGTACATATTGTTTTCAGTGACATCTATAGCATAGTTATTTATGTCCACTATATTCACCTGGCCATTGAGATTTTTTAGCTTGGTTTGTAACTTTGAGTAGGTCATTCAGTTTTGTTTTCAAGTCTTCAAATCAAAATGGAGGCCTGGTTAGCCACTAAAATACCCTGTGATGGCAGGGTTGTTGTTGTTGTTTTGTTTTGTTTTGTTTTTTCAACAATTCATGTAATTGGCATTTTGTGTTCTATGAAGAAAGAGATAAATATCCTAAATGCTTGTGTGTAGGAAAAAATATCTTTCTGCTTGAGCCAACCTTTTTAGAGGATTTAGAGTAAAGTTGTGTCTCCTTGGGTATATACAGCCTCAAGGAGATATGGATGATACAGTTCCTCTCTCCCACCCCAACACAGCCTCTTATAAACAGACTCAATTCCATGCAGTCCAGAGCAGAAGCTGGTTTCCATTAAATACTTAGTCTTTCCAGATACTGTTACAGGAATAAAAAATGCTAAAGAATTCAAATTGACTTTGCTTATAAATATTTTGTTCTGACTTCATCCAAAGATGGAATTATGGTGGTGTTAATAATTATAACAACAGAAAGTTACCTTGTTCCAAGAACGGTGTTTAATTGGTCATAACAACCTTATGGGGTAAGTAGGTAATGTCATTCCCGTTATGCAGATGAGGAAACTGAAGCAAAGAAAATTCAAGTGACTTTCCCAAAGCACCCCATCAGTAAGAGGCAGGGGCAGACTCAAATCAAGCCTGTTTTTTTCAGACTGAAATCAAGGTAACAGAGATCTCAGGTGACTGGTGTGAGAGTAGGTATTGCTTCAGCAGTATTATACATTCATTGAACAGTGAAATTCTGAAATTCTCTATTTGATTCTAGCTAGATTACTGGGCTCCACCCTAAAAGTGCTGGTTGAGGATCTTTAGGGGTTCCGCCCAGAAATCTGCATTTAAATAAGCTCCACAGGTTGGCCTTATGCCTACTAAAGAGAACCACTGCACCTAATTGCTGGATACTGTTTCATGTTCAGAGACAAAGACATCCCTGCTCGTTATTGGTCAGAATTTTGAGCACTTTTATTATTGTAGGATTTTTTTTTCTTTTTAAGCTGCTAAGCTCAATATTTGACTAATTTCCAATATGTATACATGTCCTTTTGCAGGGAAAATTTATCTAAGGAGAGTTGTAAAGCCAATATCGCTTTCCCTCGCCTCCCCCCATGCACACATGACACACTGCCTACACACACTGCCTCCTTCCATCGTGTCTCCCAAATTATAGCTGTCCTCTCTTTTGGGCAATCCAAGGCCAAGGTGATGAGAACATCCTGTTATGAATAAAACGGTCTGGGCCAGTATTGGTTTTCTATTGTTCCCATAACAAATTATCACAAATTTAGTGGCTTACAACACAAATTTATCATCTTACCGTTCTGTAGGTCACAGGTCTGATGTGAGCCTCACTGGCATTGTTGGCAGAATTCAGTTACTTGTGGTAGGTCTGAGATCCTCGTTTTCTTGTTCTGTGTAAACCGAGGGCCATTCGCAGCTTCTTCTCTGTATTCCTTGGCTCATGGCTCCCTTCCTCCATCTTCAGAGCCTGCAAAGGTGGGTCTGGACCCTCTTCTACTTCAGATGTCTCCTCCTCCCACCTTTGGAGACAAAGGTAGCACATTCACAGATTTCATGGGTGAGGACATCTTTGGGAGCCATTTATTCTGCCTGTTACAGAGCCTTTGTTGACAAATAAGATAGCAGTGATTATCCTTACCAGCAGGACTCAATCATTAATATTGACGTACATGAGAAAATGTGACTTAATTGGCTGTTTTTCTAAATCGAAATAATTTCAAGGCCAGATACAGATACAAGTAGTTTTGGAAAGGATGTTTCAGGACTTTGTATCTTGTCAAGCAGAGCTGCAGCAACACTTATTTCTGGTGTAGCAAAGGTAGTCAGTTCATTTTAAGCCTCCTTCTCTGGTAATTTAGATTCAGAATGAAATTATAACATGAAATAGGCATACTCAGTCAGCCAGGATATTTGCTTTCAGTTACTCACTGCATGCCATATGTTCTCCACCTCTGCACCTTTGTTCATGCACTTCCAACTGTGTAGTCTGCCCTTCTCTCCAGTTCTCTATAATAATACATATTTATGATAAGTTTTGACATCTATTCATTCTAGGAAACATTTCTAAGGTGCTAAAAGCATAACATTTACCCATTTTCCCCAAGAACTGAATTAAAATAAGCAGGATACATGTCATCTGCCAGTCTTTCAAAGGCTATTTTTGAGTCTTTTTCAATGATGTCTTCCTCCATAAATCTTTATAGCATAAAAGGCCCTTGAAGGATCTTGGATATAGTAGGTACTCAAAAACTACCTATTAAGTTGATTGAAATACCAAATTTAAGCAATTGTGATTATATTATTTGTACACCAAAATTCTGCAAGATAGATGTATTTATTGTTTCTTTAAAATATTCTTAACAGAAGAGCATTACTAAGAATGTCTGAATTAAGTGAGTAAAATGGATATTATTAGAGATGTGGTTTCCAGTTCATCTTTTACTGAATATTTTAATTCATAGTTTGTCAGATTACCTAGCAATATGTTGGGGGCAAGGGAGTAAACCTTTTTTTTCATTTTTGAACTTTTAATTGAAATGTAATATACATGCAGAAAAATATACAAATCATGAGTATGTAATTTGGTGAATTTTCACATACTGATACTGCCATGAAACCAACATTGAGATAAAAAACCTGAACTTCATCAGCACTCCAGAAATTCTCCTGCTTTTTCCTGTTGCTACTACTCATAAGAGTTATCACTATCCTAACCCTTTAGAAGCTTGGAAACAGACTATTTTTAAGATACAGAAAAAATAGTTACAGATACTGTGGCAACACTTCTGATAAACAAATATCCCCAAGTAAGCATATGTGGCTTTACAAAGGTTTTTTTTTTTAATGTAGCTCCTGCCCTGAAGGTGCATTTAGACACAGTACAGTAAATTCTTTTCTAAATGTTCTTTTCTAAATGTTCTTGCTTTATCAAAGAGTTTGTGTTACATGAGTAATTTGGAGTCAGATTATTATTTTCAAATATTTGAGTGCTTGCAATGGTTCAAACAATATTCACACCCTGAGTATTCAGAGGTTTTTAAAACTGTGCCCTGTAATTGACCCTGATCATTGACCAGACACCACATCACTTCCACATAATTTTTACTGAGATAAAATTAGTATATTTTCTCTGGAATTTTGTTTGCGGCTCATAGTAGGTACACAAGAAAAACCTATAGTCAGTAAAAGTGGCAGTCCCATGCTGCATATTTTAACTGTCCACCACAACACTCCGCTAGAATGGAAATTCAGATTGCTTGCAATGAAATGAAATGACTAAAATTTTAGAGGAGTTGGATTCAGGGCTGTAAAGTTTCTCATTTTCCATTTTAAAGTATTCATTCTTTGTATTCAAAGATATTTGTTGAAGCTTTATTTCTAGAAGAGTGCTTAAATGAATCATAATGTGGACTGTTATGAATCATAAAAGGCATGTTTTCAAAGAATGCTTGATAATATGGGAAATGTCTTATGGTTAAGTATAACAGTATAAAACTAATTAAAACTAATAAATAGCAAGATATCAGTTTTGTAAAAATAGAATAAAGTATATTCAAACACATGTGCATAGAAGAAAGGCTAGAAATTCCTAACATATTGGCTCTGGTTGTTTCTGAATGGTGTGCTTGAGAGCAATTTGAATTTTCTTGTTTTCCAAATACTTTTCATTTTATGTATTACCTTTCAAACATCAGAAAATAACCACACAGTTACCTTTTTTTAAAAAGAAATTTCTTTTTTTTTAAAAAAAAGAACCCATTGGACAGATAATTGTCTTTTGCTGATAACTAGTGAAGTCCTTTGGGAAACCAGGCATGCTAAATTCAAGTTTTAGTCAAGTGTTTGGCAGAATCCCACACAACAGCAGCAAGATTATAAACATTCATAAATGATTCTTCTTGGAATAATGGAATTTTTGATGCAAGAAACATTAATGGCCATCTTATCCAATTTTCAATTTAGGAATCCCAGAGACAACATCCCCTGTCCCTTCCACACCCCCTGAAATGTACCTCGAGTCCGTGCTGGAACAGGCCCAGTGAAGAGAACTTCAGGACTTCAGGGCAACCCTGGACTTTTTGCCTGGACTATATTTCCTTATCTTGATGCAGAATTTGTCTCCTAGCTCTAGTTCTACCGCCTTGTGACCATCTTAGACCCAAGTCTAAGCTTTCTTCAATATAGATTGATTTGCATTTTCTAGAATTTCATACACTTGGAATAAGTGTGCTCTTGTTTTTAACTTGCTCATAAGATAAAAACACTTAACTTTTTCTTTCACTTTATGAAACAGTCTTATAACACCCATTCTTTACTTTTATGGAAACATCATAAAAGATGTTTCTGACTTCCTCTTCAAAGAATTAACCACTCAATGAAAATGGATTATAGATTTTATAAATAAAACTGTTAATGCCTCACTTAAACAGAATTGGACTATCACCTCTGAGGCCCTTTCTAGCTTTAACAGTCTAATTCTATGTAATGTTTCCAGTTACTATTCAAAGTTAATTTTGTACATTTGTTTGAAATTAATAAAAAAATTCAGTAGGGTATGGTTTTTGTTTTTTTTTAGTTTAACACAGTTACTTGATTCTTTCCAGGAATTGCAGTGTATGCTTAATGAAGCTCAATAATTTTTCACATGATGAAAACAACCTTGCCATTTCAAGATTAAAGTGACAAAGGAATACTTATAAAAATAATATGAGAGCTCATGGAGTAGCCCTGTTTCATAGGGAGGAGACCTGCCTGAGCAGTAGTTAAGGAGTAAAGTGAATATCACAGTGTATTTTTAGCACCACAGCTATAATCAAGCAGAAGTGGTAATGACATCTACATTTTTGTCTCTTGATTTTTTTATAGTTCCAAACCACACCCATGTTGCAGGTTAGCTTTTCTACTGAGACCAAGTTCTTTTGAGATTAAAATCTGTAATAGTAGGCAGAACACTTTTCAGTGTGGAGTTGATTGTTTCCTTTGGTCAAACACTGACTGTGGCAGAAGATTATGTGAGGATAGATGTGGTTTAGAGAGACTGAATTTTAAATCTTCTGAATTATTTTTCCTGGGCCTTCAATTCTCATGATAAGACCAGGAGGAGCAGGTATGCAAAATTGGCCTTTATGTTAGTAGCAATAATATAGCTTCAGATTTTATATGATTGGTTAAATTCAGAAAAAATGTATATTTAATAAAGTGCATTTTGCTTTGAGATTCTAGATGGCTTTGCATAATCAATACAAGTAGTATCCATAGTGTGAGGGTCATATAATTCTTAATTCTCTATTACTTGTTCTGTTTTGAAAACAGTTTCTTTTTGTTGGGTAAGAAAGGACCGTTTTGGTTTATAAAAATAAAAGTTAAATATAGAATTTTGGGTTGGGCTTTAACTTTCTTTTCAGCCATGAATGTACTTAATTCTTAGGAAAATGCTGAGATGACTGAATATACTCTTTTTTCTGCCACCCAGAACATTGTATGTATTATGGCTTTGGAACCTGGTGCTTTCAGCTGTTCAAACACCTTTTCCCATCTATAGTTTAATCATGAATAAACAAAACATCTCTTTTTTTTCTCAAAAGATTCAACAGATTTATAAAACAATTTGTAATAGGGGATATCTGCAGAACTGGGGATGAGGTAAGATTCTATCCAAACATCTGGAGTCTAAAACACTTAGATTGAAATAAATTCTTCATCACTTATTTTTGCTCTTCTACATTTTTAAGTACCCTCTGGAGATAACACCCCTTCTTGAAAGCCTTTTTTATTGTTTCATTGGATTTAGAAAAGGGTTGAAGGCTTTTATTTAAAAACAAGCACATAGCCTTTCAATTCTATGTATTTTTTTTTTTTTAAATCTTCATTTTATTGAGATAAATGTATTTTTAAGTTTCTCAAGTTGGCTGAAGAATTGTATATCTTTATCCTACCTAGTCTTGGAAGCTGCAGCAGGCTTATTTAAGCTCTTTTCTTAGTAAAGCAGAAAATGAGCAGTTCCCAGCCCATGTAAAGCTGAGAAGGTCTTGAATAATGCATGTCGAGGAAACTTGGATATCGGTACCACTAGCAATTTGCATAGATCTTAGTGCCAAAGAATTAAAGACTCAGAGTTTTCTTAAGAGGCCAGCTTTTTAAAACCAACGCATATTTTCTTTGTGTAGTAACCTGAGCCCTAAAATCCAAGAGGAAAGTTTTCTTATCTGCTCAGCTTTGTGAAGCGTTCAATCAGTTAAACTTAAGCATAATATAATACAGTTACTCTGTGGCTCTTCTTAGAAAACAGAACACATTATGACCAGTTAACCCTGGACTGTGAATGCCATGGAAAACTTTCACTTAGTTCTGAAAAACCCTTCAAGACTTTATTGGGAACCAGAATTCCCTTTCCTCTGTTATGCCCCAAGTCCAACAAAAGCTGTACCCCCATGCCAGCCCGTTCATAACATACCAGCCAATTGCTCAATTGTGTTCTTGCAAAGGAGGGGGAAAGCATTCCTTTATGATCCCAGGTTTAGATCACCTTGCCACTCAAAGCATGATACTTGATTACCCTTATTATGTTACTTTGAGTAGCTACAAATGTTAATAATGACGTGGCCCTATTGAGCCATTGAAAAAAGTCAACATCCATGCTGACTTCCAGTCAGTGCTCTAAAAGGCCCCTATTGCTAAGAACCTTGTAATATGAGCAGTGGAGAATCAAGCAGCACTTGGGGTTAGGTATGCACTACAAGCACAAACATCTTCAAGTCCCGAGTTCTCCACTGCTGCCTGCTGCCTGTTTTTTCTTCTAACGCTGATTTTAATCTCTGAAACTCGTGTTTGGGCCTGAGTTGCTTTAAGAATTATTACATTTAACAGCCACTTCTGTCCACATGTTTCTATTAGAATTGAGGTTTTAGGTTCTTTCTTTCCCTTTCCTTCTGAATGTTTCCAACCCAGTTCTCAGTCTTGAAGGTTAGAAGAGAAGAAGTCATAAACTAGTAGAAGCAAGTGGTGAGCAGAATTCTTATCTGTTTACTTATCACAGCAGGAATGGGAGTTGAGCTATTTCTCCCTCGAAAACTGGAGCTCTGGCCTCCAGGCTTTTTTTTTTTAATTAAATTCAGTTTTATTGAAATACATTCACACACCATACAATCATCCATGGTATACAATCCACTGTCCACAGTATGATAACATAGTTATGCGTTCATCACCACAATCCGTCTCTGAACATTTTCCCTACATTAGAAAGAACCAGAACAAGAATAAAAAATAAAAGTGAAAAAAGAACACCCAAATCATCCCCCCATCCCACCCCATTTGTCCTTTAGTTTTTATCCCCAGTTTTCTACTCATCCATACACTAGATAAAGGGGATGTGATCCACAAGGTCTTCACTATCACACCGTCACCCCTTTAATCTACATTATTATATAATTGTCTTCAGGAGTCCAGACTGCTGGGTTGGAGTTTGGTAGTTTCAGGTATTTACTTCTAGCTATTCCAATACATTAAAACCTAAGACGTGTTATCTATATAGTGCATAAGGATGTCCACTAGAGTGACCTCTCGACTCCATTTGAAATCTCTCAGCCACTGAAACTATTTTGTCTCATTTTGCATCCCCCTTTTGGTCAAGAAGATACTCTCAGTCCCACGATGCCGGGTCCACATTTATCCCCGGGAGTCATATTCTGCATTGCCAGGGAGATTTACACCCCTGGGAGTCGGGTCCCACGTGGCGGGGGGGGGGGGGGGAGGGCAGCGAGTTCACCTGTCGAGATGGCTCAGTTAGAGAGAGAGGGCCACATCTGAGCAACAAAGAGGTACTCGGGGAGACTCTCAGGCACAATTACATTTAAGTTTAGACTGCTTTGCAGTAACGAGCTTCATAAGGGCAAGTCCCATGATCGAGGGCTCAGCACATCAAACCGCCAGTCCCAATGTTTGTGACAACATCAACACCAGTCCAGATGAGGATGTCCAGCACATCCGCACCTTCCCCCAGATCCTCAGGGCTGGGGAGGGGGAGGCTGTAAATATATTTTTTATTATCTGCCCAACTTACTCTGGGATGTGTCACTATTTCACTCCAACCTATACTAACCTACCGTATCTCACTTCCTATTCAAACTTCCATGCAATTGTGGTGTTTGAACAAATCGACTGTAGAGTTGTACCGTTTAGAAAATTTAGATCCTGTACCAAATAGATATCTCTTCCCTTGGTCTCATATGGAAGTTGAAGTTTTAAAACACAATCAGTTTCAACCTTTACCCTTTGGCCTGGCTTGCCCTCCTCCAGGCTTTTTTAACTGTGCATCTCTTATCAGTAAAAGAGTTTATTATCATGTGCTGCATAATATGTGTACTGTATGTACTAAAGAACCTAGGGCACTGTTCAGTGTTGATAGCAATGAGTATAAAGCTGTATTTCACCATAGTCTTGATAATTTTTGAATTTTTTACTGTCTTATGGTCATGTTTGCCACTGTTTTACTTTGTAATATAGCTGGTGAGGACTCATAGTAGGAGTAGAGGGGTCAGCTCTGTCATTTTCTTATGCTTATATAATTAATATTATTTTCAATGAACATTATATTCAATCCCCAATTTCTTTTGCAGATATCTTTATTTCTGCTAGGTTTAGGGTTTTTAATTTTATTTTTTTGAATCATTAATTGATTTTTTTTTTTTTTGGTAGAGCAGTTGTAGGTTTATAGAAAAATCTTGAAGTACAAAATTCCCATATCTTCCTTCCTCCCCTTCATCCCCAATTTTTCCTTATTATTAACAATTTGCATTGGTGTGGTAACAGGTATTTTTTTTCAAAGCTGCTTGCCCTTTTAGTGAAGATAAGTTTGATATCACCTAGGTCACATAATCCTTTGATCCTCTCAACCAGGCATATTCAAATTGCAGACTGTCCAAATGCTGGAAGCTCACTGTCCTGCCTCTGCTTTGTGGAACGTCCACTCTTCTCCCAGGCTAGCCTTTGAACTGTTTGTGACGTAGTCATAAGGACCAAATTAGGCTGCTAGTGAAAATACATGTTAAATATCTGTAAAGCTGAGATCTTTCCCTGTTTTAGATTTAAAAATAAACATAAATAGTTCTAATATTTTCTTCCTGTACTCTGGTGAAGACCGCTGGAGACCATTTTTCATGGTGACTGTATTGTCTTCTGAGGAGTCAAGAGTGTGGCCTCAGTTATCTCATCTATAAAAAGAAGGGATTGGACTTTTAAGGTCTTTTTCTGGGACTTTACGCCGTTTAGTTTTCTACGTTTTTTTTGACTGTTACATGCCTATTAACTCATCCTCATAAGTAACTCTCAGTGCTCAGAATTTGTTTCTATAAGGAATGAATTTCAGAAATATGAGTGACATATTGAGATTTTTTTAAGCCAGGATTTTGGAATTATCTATATTATACCCAAACTGCAACACCTCTTTACTCTTCAAGGTCCCTCCCCGCCCCACCCCAGTGTAAATGTTACTCCCTTGGGAAAACTTTTCACATCATCCAAGTTTAAAGTATTTCCTCCTCCTTTTTTCTCCCATACAATTTTGTTTGTACGTCTATCAGAGGACTTGTATTATGGTTACGTGTGTACATGTTTGCCTTTTATGAGGCACAGTTGTTTATTGCTGAGTTTTGTATCAGCAAGCCTTGTTGATTAACTGTTTTTCAGTGAATATTGAAGAATGTTTTGGGGAACATTGAAAACATGTTCTCAAATACATTATTTTGAGATATTTTCTTCCAAGCAAACTCTTTTGGAAAATGTGGGGCTGGTGTTCCTTTTTCATTTCTTTTCTTTTTTTTTAAATTAGAGAAGTTGTAGGTTTAAGAAAAATCATGTACAAAATACAGCATTCCTGTATACCCCCCCCCATTATTAACACTTTGCATTAATGGGGTACCTTTGTTACAATTGTTGAAAGAATATTATAATTGTACTATTAACTGGAGTCTGTAGTTTACCTAGGATGCATTTTTATCCCACATATCATCTTATTATTAATACCTTGCATTAGTGTGGTACATTTGTTAAAGAACATTTTTATAACTGTACTATTAGCTATAGTCCATAGTTTATATAATTTTCTTAACCTGGGGGACCTCTGGAAGATTCCTGAATGAACTTCTTGGGGATGTGTTTCCTTAAACTTCCTGAAATCATGTGCAGAATATACAGAGTACATCTATGCACATTTTTTCTGGACAGGAGTTCATAGCTTTTATCAGAAAGGATAAAAATCAAAACACTAAGCATCAATGTCCCTGGTAAAATTTAAATGTTTCAAATATAACCTTCTATTCATCAAAATTTATGTTTATTTCCTTCCAGATTTTCATCACTTTTATGTGTTTTCAGCTTTCTAGAGAATTTCTTGACCTTACTATGAAAGTCAGTAATATTAGCAATACTTAATACCATACACGCGCTTGGATCCTCCATGCCTTTTTCCTGCTAACCTACATACTCAACAACATTATCTTGCTTATGAGTGATAACCTTTCTAAACTCATTACTTGATTCTTGTATAATATAATAAACAAATAGTACTTTACTTCTTAGAAAAAAATAAAGATTTTTAGATTAAACTAGTATTGAGAAAGTAAAACAAATGATGTACAGAATTGTTTTGTAAACCTCTATACTTGAATCACCTAATTTTAACGGATACTTCAAAGGGGCTCTAATCTCACCCCTGAATATTGTGTGGAATGGTAATTCCTTGGGTCTCGTGACAGTATTTCATGTCTTCATTGCTCTTGGCCATGCAAGAGTGTCTGTGGTTTATTGAAAGAAGCATGGCACTGGGACCAGGCACATGGAAAATAGTACCATCTTGACACTTACCCAGCCAATGACCTTTACCAAGAAGGTTGACCTCTCTGAATCTGTCTCCTCATATGTAAAAATAGGAATATAATACTAATGATATTGTTGTTGTTGTTGTTATCAGATCTGCTACCTACCTAGGTTGATGTGAAGTCAAATGAGGTAATATATATGAAAGAGCTTTATAAATTGGAAGGCACTTAAATGTGAGACTTACTGCTAATGGTAATGTTCCTTAGAATATCAGGGTAGTTTTTCTTAGTCTTTGGATTTAGGCCACCATGAAGTTCCTGAATTATTTTTTCTTTCACAAAGTTTGAATCATTATTATTAACTAAGAATAAAATCTCTAGTGAATTGCCCTGAGTCACTTATATGAATTGAAAGAATAGACTTAAAGGAAAAATTCATTAGGTTAAAGCTTATAAACGGGTCCTGCCCCAATTAAGATGGCAGAGTGAGACACTTCAGGGTTCTATCCCCCTATAGAATTTTTGAATATTTGAAAAGAACTGGCAGAAACATCTTTCGCAAAGCTCTAGAAAATAGTTAAAGTCTTGCAGTAACAGGGCAGGCACAAAATCAGAAAAAAAGCTACTTAAAAACAGTAGGATCTCCTGGCATTCTGGCTGGCCCCTCCCTTACCCCTCATTGACCCAGCATGGAGCCAGCCCAGGCTCCCAGTATGCAGATCCCTGGTCCTGGTTTGTGAGGGAGCAGAATAACCCTCATGCACACACTGGGAGCATGTATATCTGGCCCAATCTGTCTGATGGTGGCTGGAGGGGCTGGCTGTCTGGAAATTGTCCTGTGTGGAGGAGGCAGCTGAGAGATCTCTCCTGCAGAACACTGTGGAAGAGCAGTCAAGTTGAGCTTCCCAGAGGAAGGGATTGCTGGCTGTAGGATGTATAGTCCCATGCCCAGGACCACGACGTAACTTTCCTAGGGAAGAGGGGACATTTGGAACCATGTAAAGGGGAAGTCCTAGGACCACATGTACAAGCCCAAGAGAAAACACATGCACAGGAGGAATCAGGGAATGGAGGCTCCTAAACTTTGGCTGGGAGCTGTTCTCTAAACTCACTGTATGGATAAGCCCTAAGGAGAGCACTTGCACAGGCTAATCTGCAAACACTAAGAAAAGTATTTTCTTTACCCCCCTCCCTTTTTTTTTTTTTAATTTTTTTGTTAGCTCCTAGCATTCAAGGAAAACTCTGTCATAACACTAGCTGGATACAAGCTTAAAAAACAGATGCCTCAGAGTCTTAAGTTCCAGCAATAACATATTAAAATATCAGAATGTTCAAGTTTCAACAAAAGATTGCAAAACAGGAAGTGATAGCCCAGGAAAGGAGTCTGTTAAAGCGTTAGAACCATCATGAGGAGGACCAGACCTGAGACATACCAGATAAAGACTTTTAAAAGTGATCCTAATGACATAGAGAACAAAAAAACAATAGGGTAAATAACATCAAAAGCTTGTTCGAGAAGATCAATAAGATTGACAAGCCCCTAGCTAGACTGACAAAATCAAAAAGAGAGAAGACCCATATAAACAAAATAATGAATGAGAAAGGTGACATTACTGCGGATCCCGAAGAAATTAAAAAAATTATAAGAGGATACTATGATCAACTGTATGCCAACAAACTGGATAATGTAGAGGAAATGAACAATTTTCTGGAAACATATGAACAACCTAGACAGACAAGAGAAGAAATAGAAGACCTCAACCAACCAATCAAAAGCAAAGAGACCTAATCAGTCATTGAAAAGCTTCCCACGAATAAATGCCCAGGGCCGGATGGCTTCACAGGGGAATTCTACCAAACTTTCCAAAAAGAACTGACACCAATCTTACTTAAACTCTTTCAAAACATTGAAGAAAATGGAACACTACCTAACACATTTTATGAAGCTAACATCGATCTAATACCAAGACCAGGCAAAGATGCTACAAAAAAGGAAAACTACAGGCCTACCTTCCTAATGAATATAGATGCAAAAATCCTCAACAAAATACTTGCAAACCAAATCCAAAGACACATTAAAAAAATCATACACCATGACCAAGTGGGGTTCATTCCAGGCATGCAAGGATGGTTCAACATAAGAAAATCAATCAATGTATTACAACACATTAACAATTCGAAAGGGAAAAATCAAATGATCATCTCAATAGATGCTGAAAAAGCATTTGACAAAATCCAACATCCGTTTTTGATAAAAACACTTCAAAAAGTAGGAATTGAAGGAAACTTCCTCAATATGATAAAGAGCATATATGAAAAACCCAGAGCCAGCATAATACTCAATGATGAGAGACTGAAAGCCTTCCCTCTAAGATCAGGAACAAGACAAGGATGCCCGCTGTCACCACTGTTATTCAGCATTGTGCTGGAAGTGCTGCCAGGACAATCTG
This sequence comes from Choloepus didactylus, assembly GCF_015220235.1. Taxonomy (NCBI): domain Eukaryota; kingdom Metazoa; phylum Chordata; class Mammalia; order Pilosa; family Megalonychidae; genus Choloepus; species Choloepus didactylus. Next base: position 153,294,136 of record NC_051307.1, on the reverse strand, counting down.
GCAGGACAAAGAAATAAAAGGCATCCAAATTGGAAAGGAAGAAGTAAAACTGTCGTTGTTTGCAGATGATATGATCTTATATCTGGAAAACCCTGAGAAATCGACGATACAGCTACTAGAGCTAATAAACAAATTTAGCAAAGTAGCGGGATACAAGATTAATGCACATAAGTCAGTAATGTTTCTATATGCTAAAAATGAACAAACTGAAGAGACACTCAAGAAAAAGATACCATTTTCAATAGCAACTAAAAAAATCAAGTACCTAGGAATAAACTTAACCAAAGATGTAAAAGACTTATACAAAGAAGACTACATAACTCTACTAAAAGAAATAGAAGGAGATCTTAAAAGATGGAAGAATATTCCATGTACATGGATAGGAAGTCTAAATGTCATTAAGATGTCAATTCTACCCAAACTCATCTACAGATTCAATGCAATCCCAATCAAAATTCCAACAACCTACTTTGCAGACTTGGAAAAGCTAGTAATCAAATTTATTTGCAAAGGGAAGATGCCTCGAATTGCTAAAGACACTCTAAAAAAAGAAAAATGAAGTGGGAGGACTTACACTCCTTGACTTTGAAGCTTATTGTAAGGCCACAGTTGTCAAAACAGCATGGTACTGGCACAAAGATAGACATATTGATCAACGGAATCAAATTGAGAATTCGGAGATAGACCCCCAGATCTATGGCCGACTGATCTTTTTTTTTTTTTTTTTCATTTTTATTGAGATTGTTCAGATACCATACAATTATCCAAAGATCCAAAGTGTACAATCACTTGCCCCTGGGTACCCTCACACAGCTGTGCATCCATCACATTTAATTTTTGTTCAATTTTTAGAAACTTTTCATTACTCCAGACAAGAAATAAAGTGAAAGATGAAAAAAGAGAAAAAGAAAAGGAAACTCTAATCCTCCCCTATCCCTAACCAACCCCCCTCAATTGTTGACTCCTAGTATTGATATAGTACATTTGTTACTGTTTATGAAAAAATGTTGGAATACTATTAACTGTAGTATATAGTTTGTAATGGGTATATAATTCTTCCCTATATGTCCCTGTATTATTAACTTCTAATTGTATTGTCATACATTTGTTCTGGTTCATGGAAGTGATTTCTAGTATTTGTACAGTTGATCATGGACATTGCCCACCATAGGATTCAGTTTTATACATTCCCATCTTTTGACCTCCAACTTTCCTTCTGGTGACATATATGACTCCGAGCTTCCCCTTTCCACCTCATTCACACACCATTTGGCGCTGTTAGTTATTCTCACATCTTGCTACCAACACCCCTGTTCATTTCCAAACATTTAAGTTCATCCTAATTGAACATTCTGCTCATACTAAGCAACCACTCCCCATTCTTAAGCCTCGTCCTATATCTTGGTACCTTACATTTCATGTCTATGAGTTTACATATTATGATTAGTTCCTATCAGTGAGACCCTGCAATAATTGTCCTAATGTGTCTGGCTTATTTCACTCAGTATATTGCCCTTGAGGTTTTGTCTTCAACCCATTTTTTTTTAATATGATTTTGTTCACTCACCATACATTCCATCCCAAGTAAATAATTGATGGTTTTCTGCATGGTCATACATTTATGTGTTCACCACCTTCACCACGATCTATATAAGAGCATCTACATTTATTCCACAAGGCAGGAGGGAGAGTCAAAGAAGGTAGAGAGGCAAAAGAAAGAGGAAACAAAAAAGACAGCTAGGAAGCAGCAAAAGGAAAAATAACCTTAAATCAAAGTGGAATAAAGAATCAGACAATACCACCAATGTCAAGTGTCTAACATGCCTCCCCTATCCCCCCCTCTTATCTGCATTCACCTTGGTATATCACCTTTGTTACATTAAAGGAAGCATAATACAATGATTCTATTAGTTACAGTCTCCAGTTTATGCTGATTGCATCCCTCCCCCAATGCCTCCCCATTTTTAACACCTTGCAAGGTTGACATTTGCTTGTTCTCCCTCGTAAAAGAACATACTTGTACATTTTATCACAATTGTTGAATACTCTAGATTTCACCAAGTTACAGCCTCTATCTCTTTTGCATTATCTTCTCTAAACTTTTTGAATTGATTTAGCATTAGTTGTTTAAATTCCTGTATCTCAGTAGAAGTGTACGTTTGTTCCTTTGACTGGGCCATAACTTTGTTTTTCTTAGTGTAGGTTGTAATTTTCTGTTGTCTAGGCATGGTTTCCTTGGTTATCCAAATCAGGTTACACAGTCCCAGTCGTTATCTTTCCTCGTTTCTTGTGGTGTCTCACATGCTCCCCACCTTCCTCTCTCAACCGTATTCATAGTTACCTTTGTTCAGTGTACTTATATTGTTGTGCTACCATCTCCCAAAATTTTGTTCCAAACCATGCACTCCTGTCTTCTATCACCCTGTAGTGCTCCCTTTAGTATTTCCTGTAGGACAGGTGTCTTGTTCACAAAGTCTCTCATTGTCTGTTTGTCAGAAAATATTTTGAGCTCTCCCTCATATTTGAAGGACAGCTTTGCTGGATACAGGATTCTTGGTTGGCGGTTTTTCTCTTTCAGTATCTTAAATATATCACACCACTTCCTTCTTGCCTCCATGGTTTCTGCTGAGAGATCCGCACATAGTCTTATTAAGCTTCCTTTGTATGTAATGGATCACTTTTCTCTTGCTGCTTTCAGGATTCTCTCTTTGTCTTTGACATTTGGTAATCTGATTATTAAGTGTCTTGGCATAGGCCTATTCATATCTCTTCTGTTTGGAGTACGCTGTGCTTCTTGGATCTGTAATTTTATGTCTTTCATAAGAGATGGGAAATTTTCATTCATTATTTCCTCTGTTATTGCTTCTGCCCCCTTTCTCTTCTCTTCTCCTTCTGGGACACCAGTGATACATACATTATTGTACTTTGTTTCATCCTTGAGTTCCCAGAGACGTTGCTCATGTTTTTTCATTCTTTTCTCCATCTGCTCCTTTGCGTGTAGGCTTTCAGGTGTTTTGTTCTCCAATTCCTGAGTGTTTTCTTCTGCCTCTTGAGATCTGCTGTTGTATGTTTCCATTGTGTCTTTCATCTCGTGTGTTGTGCCTTTCATTTCCATAGATTCTACTAGTTGTTTTTTTGAACTTTTGATTTCTGCCGTATACATGCCCAGTGCTTCCTTTACAGCCTCTATCTCTTTTGCAATATCTTCTCTAAACTTTTTGAATTGATTTAGCATTAGTTGTTTAAATTCCTGTATCTCAGTAGAAGTGTACGTTTGTTCCTTTGACTGGGCCATAACTTTGTTTTTCTTAGTGTAGGTTGTAATTTTCTGTTGTCTAGGCATGGTTTCCTTGGTTATCCAAATCAGGTTTTCCCAGACCAGAACAGGCTCAGGTCCCAGAGGGAAGAAATATTCAGTATCTGGTTTCCCTGCGGGTGTGTCTTAGAAAATTGCTCCACCCTTTGATGCCTCAGGTCACTGTGCTTTTCTGCCCAGCAGGTGATGCCTGTTAGCCTATAATTCTTGACTGGTGTGAGGTGGTATGGCCCTGTTCCCCCAGGCTCTGGGGTCTGGTTCTGAATGGAAAGGGCCCCACCCCTTTCCTCCTAGAGAAAACAGACCCCCAGGTGGAGGTCATTAGCATTTCAATGGTCTCGCTCTCTGCTTGTGGTGTCTCCACCCTTCCCAGAGTCACAACCCTGGAAACTGAAAATGACTGGGGTTTTCTCCACTGAGCTGAAAAAGAAACAGATAGTCCCCTTCAGACCCAGTCCAAGGCGACCCTCCGGCTCTCCCAGGTCAGTCGTCACCTAAAGCCTCTGTCTGTTTTTTGGGGATGCGTACCTGTAGTGAGCAGTTCACATTTGCTACTTAAAACCCCAGTTGGAGCTCAGCTGAGCTATATCCGCTTGCTGGGAGAGAGCTTCTCTGTGGCACCACGCGGCTCCGCAGCTCGGGCTATGGGGGAGGGGGTCTCACAACTTGGTTCCGCAGGTTTTACTTACAGATTTTATGCTGTGTTCTTGGGCATTCCTCCCAATTCAGGTTGGTGTATGATGAGTGGATGGTCTCTTTTGTCCCCCCCACAATTATTCTGGATTATTTATTAGTTGTTTCTGGTTTTTTGTAGTTGTTCCAGGGGGACTACTTAGCTTCCACTCCTCTCTATGCCGCCATCTTGCCCGAGTCTCTCTGACTGATCTTTGATAAGGCCCCCAAAGCCACTGAACTGGGACATAACAGTCTTTTCAACAAATGGGGCTGGGAGAGTTGGATATCCATATCCAAAAGAATGAAAGAGGACCCCTACCTCACACCCTACACAAAAATTAACTCAAAGTGGATCAAAGATCTCAATATAAAAGACAGTACCATAAAACTCCTAGAAGATTATGTAGGGAAACATCTTCAAGACCTTGTATTAGGCGGCCACTTCCTAGACTTTAAACCCAAAGCACAAGCAACAAAAGAAAAAATAGATAAATGGGAACTCCTCAAGCTTAGAAGTTTCTGTACCTCAAAGGAATTTGTCAAAAAGATGAAGAGGCAGCCAACTGAATGGGAAAAAGTTTTTGGAAACCATGTATCTGACAAAAGACTGATATCTTGCATATATAAAGAAATCCTACAAATCAATGACAATAGTACAGACAGCCCAATTATAAAATGGACAAAAGATATGAAAAGACAGTTCTCTGAAGAGGAAATACAAATGGCCAAGAAACACATGAAAAAATGTTTAGCTTCACTAGCTGTTAGAGAGATGCAAATTAAGACCACAATGAGATACCATCTCATACCAATTAGAATGGCTGCCATTAAACAAACAGGAAAGTACAAATGCTGGAGGGGATGTGGAGAAATTGAACTCTTAGTCGTTGTTGGTGGGACTGTATAATGGTTTAGCCACTCTGGAAGTCAGTCTGGCAGTTCCTTAGAAAACTAGATACCGAGTTACCCTTTGATCCAGCAATTGCACTTCTCGGTATATACCCGGAAGGTCTGAAAGCAGTGACACGAACAGATATCTGCACTCCAATGTTCATAGCAGCATTATTCACAATTGCCAAGAGATGGAAACAACCCAAATGTCCTTCAAGAGATGAGTGGCTAAATAAAATGTGATGCATACACACGATAGAATACTACGCAGCTGTAAGAAGGAATGATGTCGTGAAACATGACAACTTGGATGAACCTTGAAGACATAATGCTGAGCGAAATAAGCCAGGCACAAAAAGAGAGATATTATAAGCTGCCACTAATGTGAACATTGAAAAATGTAAAACAAATGGTTTATAATGTAGAATGTAGGGGAACTAGCAATAGAGAGCAATTAAGGAAGGGGGAATGATAACCCAAGAAGAACAGATAAGTTATTGAGGGTAAATTTAACATTCTGGGAATGCCCAGGAATGACTATGGTCTGTTAATTTCTGATGGGTACGGTGGGAACAAGTTCACAGAAATGTTGCTGTATTAGGTTATTTTCTTGGGGTAGAGTAGGAGCATGTTGGAAGTAAAGTAGTTATCTTAGGTTAGTTGTCTTTTTCTTACTCCCTTGTTATGGTTTGTTTGAAATGTTTTTTTGTATGTTTTTAAAAAAAATTTTTTTTTTGATATAGTTGATTTAAAAAAGAAGTTAATTGAAAAAAAAGAAACAATGAAAAAAATATGCAGAGCCCCCTTGAGAAGCTGGTGGAGAATGCAGGGGTACTGGGCTTCCCCACCTCGATGGTTGCTCATGTGCTCATATACATAGGGGACTGGTGGTTTGATGGGCTGAGCCCTCTACCACAGGACTTGCCCTTGGCAAGATTGTTGCTGCAAAGGAGAGGCTAGGCCTCCCTATAATTGTGCTTAAGAGCCTCCTCCCTAATGCCTCTTTGTTGCTCAGATGTGGCCCTCTCTCTCCAGCTAAGTCAACTTGGCAGGTGAAATTACTGCCCTCCCCCCTACGTGGGATCAGACACCCAGGGGAGTGAATCTCCCTGGCAGTGTGGAGTATGACTCCCGGGGAGGAATGTAGACCCGGCATCATGGGATGGAGAACATCTTCTTGACCAAAAGGGGGATGTGAAAGGAAAGGAAATAAGCTACAGTGGCAGAGAGATTCCAAAAGGAGCTGAGAGGTCACTGTGGTGGGCACTCTTACGCACAATGTAGACAACCCTTTTTAGGTTCTAGTGAATTGGAGTAGCTAGCAGTAAATACCTGAAGCTATCAAACTAAAACCCAGAACCCATGAATCTTGAAGATGATTGTATAAAAATGTAGCTTATGAGGGGTGACAATGTGATTGGGAAAGCCATATGGACCACACTCCCCTTTGTCTAGTTTGTGGATGGATGAGTAGAAAAATTGGGGAAGGAAAAAACAAACAAACAAACAAACAAACAAAGGCACCTAGTGTTCTTCTTTACTTTAATTGCTCTTTTTCACTTTAATTATTATTCTTGTTATTTTTGTGTGTGTGGTAATAAAGGTGTCAGGATTTTGGTCATGAATGCACAACTATGTAATGATACTGTGAACAATTGAATGTATGTTTTGTATCACTGCATGGTATGTGACTATATCTCAATAAAATTAAAAAAAAATGAAATGAGGTAAAAAAAGCCATATGCATTACAGTGTGCATAGTATGATTCTATCTGCGTAAATAAAAATGAATGCTGGATTATGAAAAAAAATGATTCTAAATATGCTCAAAGAGCTAATGGAAAACATGGACAGAGAACTAAAGGAAATCAGGACAATGATGGATGAACAAAAGAGACTATCAGTAGAGAGATGAAATTTTTGAAAAGCAACCAAATAGAGCTGAAAAACACAATAACAAATTAAAAGTGCCCTAGAGGGCTTCAACAGCAGATTGGAGGTGGCAGAGGAAAGAATCAGAGAACTTGAAGATAAAACAATTGAAATCATTCAGTTTGAGGAGCAAAAAGAAGAAAGAATGAAGTGAACAAAGCTTGAAGAACCTGTGGGACACCGTCAAACATACCAGCATATGCATTGTGGGAGTCCCAGGAGAATAAGATAGGAAAAGGCAGAGAGAATATTCAGGGAAATAATGGCTAAAAACTCCCCAAATTTAACAAAAGGTATAAATATACACAGCACTAATGTATTTTGGATTTGTAACTCCTTTTACTTCCTGTGGGACCTAAAAAGCAAATGCAGAAAATGTAATGATAAAGCAGTGGGTTGGTTCTCATAATGTATAAGCATATAATTTGTGACAAGAATTACATAAAGGTGGGACAAAGGGGTGTAGGAACATAGTTTGTGTATACTATTGAAGTTAAGTTGGTTTCAAAGCAAACAAAATTGTTACAAATCTAGGATTTTATCTTAGGATTTTATCTTTAGGCTCCATGAAAATAAAAGTTGGATTGTCAGGGCAGGGTGCAGGGGGAATGGGGAGTTAATGCATAATGGGTGTAGGGTTTCTGTTTGTGGAGATGGGAAAGTTTTAGTAATGGAAGGTGGTGAGGGGACCACAGTATCGTGAATGTAATTGTATGCTTGAGAGTGGTTGAAATGGGAAGGTTTATATTGTACATCTGTTGCCATAATTAAAAAAACGAAAAACAAGAAAGAAAGAACAACCAAAGAGACAATTAAATGATCCTGAATGGGATCTAGCAAGGGAGGAGAAAAGGTGCAAATAGACTTTGGGAAATATGAAAAAATTGGAGTATAGACTGTAATCTTTTTATCAGTGTTAAATTTTTGACCTTGATAACTGCACTTAAGGTGCTTACATAATTGTGATTGTCCTTGTTCTTAGGAAATGTACATGTATTAGGTGTTCTATGAGCATATGTGTACAGACTACACTTCAGTGTTCAGAAGATAGATTGATGATACTTTAATTTCCCAGCTTCTAAAAGAGATACTATGTAATGGATTGACCTAAACAATGGAAATTTTTGGGCTCAAGGTTTTGAGGCTAGATGTCCAAAATTAAGGCATCAGCAAGGTGATGCTTTCTTCTTGAAGTCTGTGGCTTCTGGACCTGGCTGCCAGTCATCCTTGGTTCTTGGCTTTTCTGTCACACAGCAGTGTACATGGCGGCATCTCCTGGCTTCTCTGTCCATCTGACTTTCACTTTGCCTATAAAGAACTGCAGTAATCTGGATTAAAGCCCAACCTGATTCTGTAGGACTACACCCCTAATTGAAGTAACAGCTTGAAGCGATCTTATTTACAGTGTCCACACCCACCAGAATATGGACCAAGACCTAGAATGTGTCCAAACTGGGGTATTCAATTCAGTCTTCCACAGATGGATAGAAGGATGTATGAATGGAAGGTTGGATGGATGGACGGATGGTTGGATGGATAGAATGATGCAGCAAATGCAGTAGGATGTTAAACTTGGTCAATCTGGGTATCTGGGGATTCGGAGGTTAGGTGTATGTTGGCATTCTCTGTATGAGGTTTGTATTGTTTTGAATAATTGTCCTGTAATTTAAAGGTATTTCAAAATAAAACATTTTAAAAACCCGCATAAATATAAAACATTGGTTCAGGCAATTAATGTTATTTTAAGATACTGAAATTAATGGAGGTAAAATATGCTAAGATGGCAACAGTTGGATAGGGTCAGACTAGCTGTATAAGCAGAATAATTAAATTGCAGTTTCCTGGACTTCCTACTCTTATTCAGAGGAGTGGAAACATGAACCTTGACACAGTTGTTTCAGTTATATGTGACACTAGCTGAGTGGTATTGGACAAGTACAACTTTAGTGAGCTTGTGTTTCTTTATCAGTAAAATTGACCTAACAACTACTTCTCTCTGCAATTGTTCTAAGGATTAGAGATAATTGATATATGTGCCTGGGACATGGTAGGTTCTTTCTGTATGATAGATGGTATGATTTGTCAACAAATTATACTATTAATTCCAGGCCTGTATATTTGTAAGTCTGGGAAGGTCTGCTGCTTAATCCCTATTCATCATTTAGTCTTTCATTTGAGGAACTTGCCTCTAATTCTCTGGGGAAGTTGTAATTGAAGGAATGTTTAAAATGCTTTTACTTAAGTCTTAAGAATGAATCCTGGCACTTTAAGCTTTTCCTCTGTATTATTCCTAAGCTTAAATGTTAACTTGGGGAAGTAACTACATAATTTGCTTTATAAATAGGTTTTCTGCTATATTTTCTTTTAAAATCAAGTAAAGAGAATGACTAAGTAAAATACATCCTGGGTAGAAGGACCACTGTGTTCAGTTGTGGGGGGTGTGCCATGATGTAGCATTATGCTGTTTAAATTTTCTTTCTTATTTTTAATTATAGATTATTGAAACATGCAAAAGTAAAGCAGAATAAAATACATTCATATTTTCCCTACTCAGAGTTAAGAAATGTCAGCAATTTGCCATTTACCAGCTCTTTTGCATCAGGTCTTTATTTTTTGTAAGAAATAAAACACTGCATATATCGTTGAAAGCCCTTCCCGTTTCATTCCCTACCCTCACCAACAATCCTGGGGTTGGTGTGTGTTAATTATTCTTCCCACCCATGTCTTTATATTTTTCCTACACAGTTTTCATTAACAACAAAACAAAGTGTTATTTTAAATGTATAATTTTACAAACGATATCTACTATATACAACTTTTTTCATGCAACATTTATTTCCAAGATTTTCTTAGGTTAATACGGATTTATTTTTAACTGTTGTATAGTATTTCTTTGAGTGAGTATCCTATAATTATCTGGTCTCCTGGTGATTAATGTTCTGTTTGTTTCCAGTTTTTTTTTTTTTTTTTTTTTTTTTGATAAATAATGCTGTGCTTTTACCTAATCTTCTTGTATTTCTTGGGGATAACATCCTAGAAGTGGAATTGTGAGATGTAGAGATGCATATCTTCGCCTCTTCCGGGTATACTACTATGGAGAGCAATTTGGCAATAAGCTTGTTTTTGTTTTTTTTTATCTCCTTTCTAGCACTTGTATTATCAGTTTCATTTTGGCCATTAGATGGATTTGAGGTATTAGGTCATCATTTCCATTGGTCTTTCCCGTTTTATGAAGCTGTTAAAACAATGTTTAAAATGTGTGTCATAGCCCCATTAAAAAAATCATACCTGTGTATATTTAGGTATTTAGGTTTGCATGACTGTTTATAAATTGAAACTAGTCTAGAAGGGTACCTCCCTGAAGTATTGCAGTAGTTATTCCTGGGAACTGGTATTCAGAGTGGGGATGGGTAAGGTAACTGTTACCTATTGCTTCATGAACTTCTGTAGCATTTAGATTTTTTATAATGAGTATGAAATATTTTCTAATTTATAAGCATAAAAAATTTAAATGTGCATTTTAGACTTTGCTTCTGGCCCAGATGAATTTACCCTCCTGCCTGACATAACCCAAAATAAAACAAAACTGGACAAAATATATGAAAAAATGTTTTTCACATTTTAAAAACGCTGGAAATCAGGCAGTGAAGGACTTTGATCCCTGAGAGACAGGAAGCAAACAAGGTGAGCCCTATAATTGCCTCACTTTACTGCTTGAGAGTATTTTCAAGCTACAGCTCAGAGATGGATCTCTCTGGGTTGAGGAGGCCTATGTAGCTGAGAATCGAAGGGAGACAAAGGCAGCTCGAGTTGTAGGACAAACTACTGAAGAGGAGAAAATTGCACAGAGACAGAACTCCAGAGATCTGCAGAGGTTCCCTCAAGTATTCAGCAGAGTACTGGTTAGCACATGTACGTGAGGAAGCTTCCTGGGACCTGGGAAAGAACTATCTGAAAGGACTTGGGAAAGAACTGATTTGAAGTTGCCATGCCTGGCACTGATACTAGGCTAGGAATAGAGCCTGTTTCCACCAGCTAGGCTGAAAAACTAAGTAATAATTTTTGAGTAAAGTATTCAGAAGTATCTTACCTCAAGAGCGGGGAAACTCTTATACCAGGGTTTCTTCACTTCAGCAATAGTAGTATTTCGAATGGGATAATTTTTTGTTGTAAGGGAATATCCTGTGCATTATAGTATGTTTAGCAACATCTCTGGCCTAAACCCACTAGATACCATTAACACCTCCTCAGGTGTGACAATCAAAAATGTCTCCAGACATTACCAAATATCCCCTGGGGAGCAAAATAGTCCCCTGTTGAGAACTACAGCCTTAGACTAAACTCTCCTCTGGTCCTAGCCAAAGCAAGACCTGAGAGGGTTAAGTTCTTTGCAAATAATATAACTTCATCTGAGAACAAAGCTCAGACGTATTTATAGGAATACAAAAGTATCCAATATCCAAAAAGTAAAATTTACAGCATCTTTCATCTAATAAAAAATTACCAGGCATACAGTAATGCAGGAAAATGTGACCCATAATGAAGCGGGGTGGGGGGAATCTATCAAATTAAAACCAACCCAGAACTGATACAGATACTCATATTAGCAGACAGTGGCATTAAAATGGTTAATACAACTGTATTGCTTATAGAGTTAGAAATATAGAAAGTATAAAAGAGACCCAAATATAACTTCTAGAGATAGAAATGACAGCAGCTGAGATGAAAAATACACTAGACAGGAATAAGGGTAAGTTAGGCATTGCAGAAGTAAAGGCTAGTGACTTTGAAGATGTAAATTATCCAAAATAAAAGTCATCAGTGATCAATAGGACAACTTCAGCTTCAGTGGCAAAATATACATGTCCTTAGAGTCTTGAAGGAGAGGGGACAGAAAAAAATACATGAAAGAAATCATGGCTGAAAAATTTCCAGATTTGATGAAAATATAAACCCACAGAATCAATAATCTCAACCCTGAGCAAAAGATACATGATGAAAATTACACCAAAGTACATTATAAACAAATCAAATTTTTCAAAACCACTGATAAGGAGAAAATCCTAAAAGAAGCCAAAGACAAAAGACATGTTCTGCACGGAAAGGAAAGCTAAAGATGACAGATTTCTTGATGGATATAATGCAAATAAAACAGTGAAGCAACATCTTTAGAGTAGTGAAAAGAAAAACACTGTTAATCTGGAATTCTATCTAGAATTCCAATGAAAATCTTTCAAAAAGCAAAAATGAAATAAATACTTATAAGACAGTCAAAAGCTGAAAGAATTCATCAACAGCACACTGGCACTATAAGGAACATAAAAGGATGTTTTCAGGCAGAAGGAAAATCATACTGTAATGAAATACAGATCTACACAACGGAATGAAGAGTACCAGAAATGGTAACTACATGCATAAATTTTTTTCTTATTTAAATATCTTTAAATATAATTGTTTAAATAAAAATAACAACAGTATAGTATGGAGTTTATAATATATGTAAATGTATGACAAAATGGCATGAAGACTGGGGGCGGGAAGTGAAGCATACCATTTCAATGTTCTTATACTACAGGTGAAATGGTATAATATCAATTGAAGACAAGCACTGATAAGTTGACGATGGATATTATAAACCCTAAAGCAGGGAGGCGGGGCAAGATGGCGGACTGGTGAGCTGTATGTTTTAGTTACTCCTCCAGGAAAGTAGGTAGAAAGCCAGGAACTGTGTGGACTGGACACCACAGAGCAATCTGACTTTGGGCATACTTCATACAACACTCATGAAAACGTGGAACTGCTGAGATCAGCGAAATCTGTAAGTTTTTGCGGCCAGGGGACCCGCGCCCCTCCCTGCCAGGCTCAGTCCCGTGGGAGGAGGGGCTGTCAGCTCCGGGAAGGAGAAGAGAGAACTGCAGTGGCAGCCCTTATCGGAAACTCATTCTACTGATCCAGACTCCAACCATAGATAGACTGAGACCAGACACCAGAGAATCTGAGAGCGGCCAGCCCAGCAGAGAGGAGACAGGCATAGAAAAAAAACAACACGAAAACTCCAAAATAAAAGCGGAGGATTTTTGGAGTTCTGGTGAACATAGAAAGGGGAAGGGCAGAGCTCAGGCCCTGAGGCGCATATGCAAATCCCGAAGAAAAGCTGATCTCTCTGCCCTGTGGACCTCTCCTTAATGGCCCTGGTTGCTTTGTCTCTTAGCATTTCAATAACCCATTAGATCTCTGCGGATGGCCCTTTTTTTTTTTTTTAATCCTTTTTTTTTTTCTAAAACAATTACTCTAAGAAGCCCAATACAGAAAGCTTCAAAGACTTAAAACTTGGGCAGGTCAAGTCAAGAGCAGAACTAAGAGAGTCTGAGAAAAAAGGCAATAATCCAGTGGCTGAGAAAATTCACTAAACACCACAACTTCCCAAGAAAAGGGGGGTGTCCGCTCACAGCCATCATCCTGGTGGACAGGAAACACTCCTGCCCATCGCCAGCCCCATAGCCCAGAGCTGCCCCAGACAACCCAGTGTGACGGAAGTGCTTCAAATAACAGGCACACACCACAAAACTGGGCGTGGACATTAGCCTTCCCTGCAACCTCAGCTGATTGTCCCAGAGTTGGGAAGGTGGAGCAGTGTGAATTAACAGAGCCCCATTCAGCCATCATTTCAGCAGACTGGGAGCCTCCCTACACAGCCCAGCAGCCCACAACCGCCCTGGGGGGACGGCACTCACCTGTGACATAGCACAGTCATCCCTCAACAGAGGACCCGGGGTGCACAGCCTGGAAGAGGGGCCCACTTGCAAGCCTCAGGAGCCATACGCCAATACCAAGGACTTGTGGGTCAGTGGCAGAGACAAACTGTGGCAGGACTGAACTGAAGGATTAGACTATTGCAGCAGCTTTAAAACTCTAGGATCACCAGGGAGATTTGATTGTTAGGGCCACCCTCCCTCCCTGACTGCCCAGAAACACGCCCCATATACAGGGCAGGCAACACCAACTACACACGCAAGCTTGGTACACCAATTGGACCCCACAAGACTCTCTCCCCCACTCACCAAAAAGGCTAAGCAGGGGAGAACTGGCTTGTGGAGAACAGGTGGCTCGTGGACGCCACCTGCTGGTTAGTTAGAGAAAGTGTACTCCACGAAGCTGTAGATCTGATAAATTAGAGATAAGGATTTCAATTGGTCTACAAATCCTAAAAGAACCCTGTCAAGTTCAGCAAATGCCACGAGGCCAAAAACAACAGAAAATTATAAAGCATATGAAAAAACCAGACGATATGGATAACCCAAGCCCAAGCACCCAAATCAAAAGATCAGAAGAGACACAGCACCTGGAGCAGCTACTCAAAGAACTAAAGATGAACAGTGAGACCATAGTACGGGATACAAAGGAAATCAAGAAGACCCTAGAAGAGCATAAAGAAGACATTGCAAGACTAAATAGAAAAATGGATGATCCTATGGAAATTAAGGAAACTGTTGACCAAATTAAAAAGATTCTGGACACTCATAGTACAAGACTAGAAGAAGTTGAACAACTAATCAGTGACCTGAAAGATGACAGAATGGAAAATGAAAGCATAAAAGAAAGAATGGGGAAAAAAATTGAAAAAATTGAAATGGACCTCAGGGATATGATAGATAATATGAAACGTCCAAATATAAGACTCATTGGTGTCCCAGAAGGGGAAGAAAAGGGTAAAGGTCTAGGAAGAGTATTCAAAGAAATTGTTGGGGAAAACTTCCCAAATCTTCTAAACAACATAAATACACAAATCATAAATGCTCAGCGAACTCCAAATAGAATAAATCCAAATAAACCACTCCGAGACATATACTGATCACACTGTCAAACACAGAAGAGAAGGAGCAAGTTCTGAAAGCAGCAAGAGAAAAGCAATTCACCACATACAAAGGAAACAGCATAAGACTAAGTAGTGACTACTCAGCAGCCACCATGGAGGCGAGAAGGCAGTGGCACGATATATTTAAAATTCTGAGTGAGAAAAATTTCCAGCCAAGAATACTTTATCCAGCAAAGCTCTCCTTCAAATTTGAGGGAGAGCTTAAATTTTTCACAGACAAACAAATGCTGAGAGAATTTGCTAACAAGAGACCTGTCCTACTGGAGATACTCAAGGGAGCCCTACAGACAGAGAAACAAAGAAAGGACAGAGAGACTTGGAGAAAGGTTCAGTACTAAAGAGATTTGGTATGGGTACAATAAAGGATATTAATAGACAGAGGGGAAAAATATGACAAACATAAACCAAAGGATAAGATGGCTGATTCAAGAAATGCCTTCACGGTTATAACGTTGAATGTAAATGGAGTAAACTCCCCAATTAAAAGATATAGATTCGCAGAATGGATCAAAAAAAATGAACCATCAATATGTTGCATACAAGAGACTCATCTTAGACACAGGGACACAAAGAAACTGAAAGTGAAAGGATGGAAAAAGATATTTCATGCAAGCTACAGCCAAAAGAAAGCAGGTGTAGCAATATTAATCTCAGATAAAATAGACTTCAAATGCAGGGATGTTTTGAGAGACAAAGAAGGCTACTACATACTAATAAAAGGGGCAATTCAACAAGAAGAAATAACAATCGTAAATGTCTATGCACCCAATCAAGGTGCCACAAAATACATGAGAGAAACACTGGAAAACGAAAGGAAGCAATTGATGTTTCCACAATAATTGTGGGAGACTTCAACACATCACTCTCTCCTATAGATAGATCAACCAGACAGAAGACCAATAAGGAAGTTGAAAACCTAAACAGTCTGATAAATGAATTAGATTTAACAGACATATACAGGACATTACATCCCAAATCACCAGGATACACATACTGTTCTAGTGCTCACGGAACTTTCTCCAGAATAGATCATATGCTGGGACGTAAAACAAGCCTCGATAAATTTAAAAAGATTGAAATTATTCAAAGCACATTCTCTGACCACAATGGAATACAATTAGAAGTCAATAACCATCAGAGACTTAGAAAATTCACAAATACCTGGAGTTTAAACAACACACTCCTAAACAATCAGTGGGTTAAAGAAGAAATAGCAAGAGAAATTGCTAAATATATAGAGACGAATGAAAATGAGAACACAACATACCAAAATCTATGGGATGCAGCAAAAGCAGTGGTAAGGGGGAAATTTATAGCACTAAACGCATATATTAAAAAGGAAGAAAGAGCCAAAATCAAAGAACTAATGGATCAACTGAAGAAGCTAGAAAATGAACAGCAAACCAATCCTAAACCAAGTAGAAGAAAAGAAATAACAAGGATGAAAGCAGAAATAAATGACATAGAGAACAAAAAAACAATAGAGAGGATAAATATCACCAAAAGTTGGTTCTTTGAGAAGATCAACAAGATTGACAAGCCCCTAGCTAGACTGACAAAATCAAAAAGAGAGAAGACCCATGTAAACAAAATAATGAATGAAAAAGGTGACATAACTGCAGATCCTGAAGAAATTAAAAAAATTATAAGAGGATATTATGAACAACTGTATGGCAACAAACTGGATAATGTAGAAGAAATGGACAATTTCCTGGAAACATATGAACAACCTAGACTGACCAGAGAAGAAATAGAAGACCTCAACCAACCCATCACAAGCAAAGAGATCCAATCAGTCATCAAAAATCTTCCCACAAATAAATGCCCAGGGCCAGATGGCTTCACAGGGGAATTCTACCAAACTTTCCAGAAAGAAGTGACACCAATGTTACTCAAACTCTTTCAAAACATTGAAGTAAATGGAACACTACCTAACTCATTTTATGAAGCTAACATCAATCTAATACCAAAACCAGGCAAAGATGCTACAAAAAAGGA
Source organism: Choloepus didactylus (assembly GCF_015220235.1). Classification (NCBI taxonomy): domain Eukaryota; kingdom Metazoa; phylum Chordata; class Mammalia; order Pilosa; family Megalonychidae; genus Choloepus; species Choloepus didactylus. Next base: position 153,277,448 of record NC_051307.1, on the reverse strand, counting down.
AAACTACCGGCCAATCTCCCTAATGAATATAGATGCAAAAATCCTCAACAAAATACTTGCAAATCGAATCCAAAGACACATTAAAAAAATCATACACCATGACCAAGTGGGGTTTATTCCAGGCATGCAAGGATGGTTCAACATAAGAAAATCAATCAATGTGTTACAACACATTAACAAGTCAAAAGGGAAAAATCAATTGATCATCTCAATAGATGCTGAAAAAGCATTTGACAAAATCCAACATCCCTTTTTGATAAAAACACTTCAAAAGGTAGGAATTGAAGGAAACTTCCTCAGCATGATAAAGAGCATATATGAAAAACCCACAGCCAGCATAGTACTCAATGGTGAGAGACTGAAAGCCTTCCCTCTAAGATCAGGAACAAGACAAGGATGCCCGCTGTCACCACTGTTATTCAACATTGTGCTGGAAGTGCTAGCCAGGGCAATCCGGCAAGACAAAGAAATAAAAGGCATCCAAATTGGAAAAGAAGAAGTAAAACTGTCATTGTTTGCAGATGATATGATCTTATATCTAGAAAACCCTGAGAAATCAACGATACAGCTACTAGAGCTAATAAACAAATTTAGCAAAGTAGCGGGATACAAGATTAATGCACATAAGTCAGTAATGTTTCTATATGCTAGAAAGGAACAAACTGAAGAGACACTCAAGAAAAAGATACCATTTTCAATAGCAACTAAAAAAATCAAGTACCTAGGAATAAACTTAACCCAAAGGTGTAAAAGACCTATACAAAGAAAACTACATAACTCTACTAAAAGAAATAGAAGGGGACCTTAAAAGATGGAAAAATATTCCATGTTCATGGATAGGAAGGCTAAATGTCATTAAGATGTCAATTCTACCCAAACTCATCTACAGATTCAATGCAATCCCAATCAAAATTCCAACAACCTGCTTTGCAGACTTGGAAAAGCTAGTTATCAAATTTATTTGGAAAGGGAAGATGCCTCGAATTGCTAAAGACACTCTAAAAAAGAAAAACGAAGTGGGAGGACTTACACTCCCTGACTTTGAAGCTTATTATAGAGCCACAGTTGCCAAAACAGCATGGTACTGGCACAAAGATAGACATATAGATCAATGGAATCGAATTGAGAATTCAGAGATAGACCCTCAGATCTATGGCTGACTGATCTTTGATAAGGCCCCCAAAGTCACTGAACTGAGTCATAATGGTCTTTTCAACAAATGCGGCTGGGAGAGTTGGATATCCATATCCAAAAGAATGAAAGAGGACCCCTACCTCACCCCCTACACAAAAATTAACTCAAAATGGACCAAAGATCTCAATATAAAAGAAAGTACCATAAAACTCCTAGAAGATAATGTAGGAAAACATCTTCAAGACCTTGTATTAGGCGGCCACTTCCTAGACTTTACACCCAAAGCACAAGCAACAAAAGAGAAAATAGATAAATGGGAACTCCTCAAGCTTAGAAGTTTCTGTACCTCAAAGGAATTTCTCAAAAAGGTAAAGAGGCAGCCAACTCAATGGGAAAAAATCTTTGGAAACCATGTATCTGACAAAAGACTGATATCTTGCATATATAAAGAAATCCTACAACTCAATGACAATAGTACAGGCAGCCCAGTTATAAAATGGGCAAAAGATATGAAAAGACGGTTCCCTGAAGAGGAAATACAAATGGCCAAGAAACACATGAAAAAATGTTCAGCTTCACTAGCTATTAGAGAGATGCAAATTAAGACCACAATGAGATACCATCTAACACCGGTTAGAATGGCTGCCATTAAACAAACAGGAAACTACAAATGCTGGAGGGGATGTGGAGAAATTGGAACTCTTATTAATTGTTGGTGGGACTGTATAATGGTTCAGCCACTCTGGAAGTCAGTCTGGCAGTTCCTTAGAAAACTAGATATAGAGTTACCATTCGATCCAGCGATTGCACTTCTCGGTATATACCCGGAAGGTCGGAAAGCAGTGACACGAACAGATATCTGCACGCGAATGTTCATAGCAGCATTATTCACAATTGCCAAGAGATGGAAACAACCCAAATGTCCTTCAACAGATGAGTGGATAAATAAAATGTGGTATATACACACGATGGAATACTACGCGGCAGTAAGAAGGAACGATCTCGTGAAACATATGACAACATGGATGAACCTTGAAGACATAATGCTGAGCGAAATAAGCCAGGCACAAAAAGAGAAATATTATATGCTACCACTAATGTGAACTTTGAAAAATGTAAAACAAATGGTTTATAATGTAGGATGTAGGGGAACTAGCAATAGAGAGCAATTAAGGAAGGGGGAACAATAATCCAAGAAGAACAGATAAGCTATTTAACGTTCTGGGGATGCCCAGGAATGACTATGGTCTGTTAATTTCTGATGGATATAGTAGGAACAAGTTCACAGAAATGTTGCTATATTATGTAACTTTCTTGGGGTAAAGTTGGAACAGGTTGGAAGTTAAGCAGTTATCTTAGGTTAGTTGTCTTTTTCTTACTCCCTTGTTATGGTCTCTTTGAAATGTTCTTTTATTGTATGTTTGTTTTCTTTTTAACTTTTTTTTTCATACAGTTGATTTAAAAAAGAAGGGTAAGTCAAAAAAAAAAAAAAAAAACAAGGAAAAAAAAAAGATGCAGTGCCCCCTTGAGGAGCCTGTGGAGAATGCAGGGGTATTCGCCTACCCCACCTCCATGGTTGCTAACATGACCACAGACATCGGGGACTGGTGGTTTGATGGGTTGAGCCCTCTACCATAGGTTTTACCCTTGGGAAGACGGTTGCTGCAAAGGAGAGGCTAGGCCTCCCTATGGTTGTGCCTAAGGGCCTCCTCCCGAATGCCTCTTTGTTGCTCAGATGTGGCCCTCTCTCTCTGGCTAAGCCAACTTGAAAGGTGAAATCACTGCCCTCCCCCCTATATGGGATCAGACACCCAGGGGAGTGAATCTCCTTGGCAACGTGGAATATGACTCCCGGGGAGGAATGTAGACCCGGCATCGTGTGACGGAGAACATCTTCTTGACCAAAAGGGGGATGTGAAAGGAAATGAAATAAGCTTCAGTGGCAGAGAGATTCCAAAAGAAGCCGAGAGGTCACTCTGGTGGGCACTCTTACGCACACTTTAGACAACCCTTTTTAGGTTCCAAAGAATTGGGGTAGCTGGTGGTGGATACCTGAAACTGTCAAACTACAACCCAGAACCCATGAATCTCGAAGACAGTTGTATAAAAATGTAGCTTATGAGGGGTGACAGTGGGATTGGGAAAGCCATAAGGAGCACACTCCACTTTGTCTAGTTTATGGATGGATGAGTAGAAAAATAGGGGAAGGAAACAAACAGACAAAGGTATCCAGTGTTCTTTTTTTACTTCAATTGCTCTTTTTCACTCTAATTATTATTCTTGTTATTTTTGTGTGTGTGCTAATGAAGGTGTCAGGGATTGATTTAGGTGATGAATGTACAACTATGTAATGGTAGTGTAAACAATTGAAAGTACGATTTGTTTTGTATGACTGTGTGGTATGTGAATATATCTCAATAAAATGAAGATAAACAAAACAAAACAAAACAAAACCGTAAAGCAATCACTGAAATAAAAAGTTATAGGTAATAAGCAAATAAGGAAGATAAAATGATGGATTCGTAAGTAGTGCTTGAGTAATCCAAAAGAAGATAGAAAAAGAGGAAAAAGGGGAACAAAGAAAAACCTTCCAAATTTTACACTTTAAATATGTGCAGTTTAGTGTATGCCAATTATTCTTCAATGGAAGTGTTAAAAAATGTACAGTTTAGAAAAGATATTCATCAAAAGTTTTAATATGAGGAAAGACAATGTAATATTTAAAGATGGATAAAGAATTATATGAATAAATTATTTTGACAATTTTTTAAAGCGTTAAAAAGTCCATGAAAGAATAGGGCAAAAAGTTAGCTAGTTTTCTTGTGTGTGCATGTATCCAGAAAATAGAATTAAATACAGAAAAGAACAAAGTAGAAAGTTAAAGGTTATTCAGAATCCCACCGTCCTGATATTACCTTTTAGCCAAAGGGAAACATCAGTTCAGACATCTTTACATGTGTAGAACATGGAACTGCCCAAAATGCCAGTAATTCATTCTTTTTCAATTCTTCTTCCGTCCTGCAGTTGCCACTCCCAAAGAAGATGGCCAGCTATTGGGAAGATGTGTTAGGCTGCAGTTGGTGTGCGAGGTGTGAGTGTAGGGGACGAGGAGAACTCCCTCCTCCGACATACCTCCCTGACTACTCACTTAACCTGAGAGCCAGAAATTCCTTTAAAATAGAATTTTTTATAATTAAGAATGAAGTTTTAAGCATAGTGCTCTGTAAAGTCAATAAAGTAGTACCTGGCCTTTCATATACCCTTTGATGCTGACAACCTTATAAGGCAGCTATTACTTCTAGTATTACACATGAGATCCAAAGAGGTCAAATACCCTAGATGGCACAGCTGGTAAGAAGGAATGTCAGCATTGCATCCTGGATCTTTCAGATTTCAAAGCTTCACGGGAGACAGGAAGACATAGGATGCTGTCGCTAGATTAAGACAGAAATGCTAGCTTGAAGAGGCTGGCCACATGTAACAACCTGTGGCCCCATTAAATTGGTCTGTGAGCACTCTTCTTTTTTTTTTTTTTTAATCATATTTTTTTTGTGTGTGGAATATAACATATATACATAGAAGTGATAACTTTCCAAGTGCAATTTAACAAGTAGTTAGCAGATTTCAAAGCATGTTGTGGGTTACAGTTCCACAGTTTGAGTTATTTTTCTTGTGAAATATAACATATATGCAAAAAGGTAATAATTTTCAAAGTACAATTTAACAGGTGGTTATGTAGAAAATTTCTAAAAAATGTTATGAGTTATAGTACCATAGTTTGTTATTTCCTTATTGTAAAATATAACATACAAAAAGGTGGTAACTTTCAAGTTACAATTTAACAAGTAGCTATAGAGCAAATTTCAAAGAATGCTGTGGGTTACAGTTCCATTTCAATTCTTTCCTTTTAGCTATACTAAGAAAAAGAAAATTATGTCGAGATTCAGTTTTCATAATCCTTTGTTAAATTCCATCTTGTCTGTTGCTACCCCTTCCTCTAGTTTAGTCACTTTCCTTCAGGGATGTCTAGGTACTGACCACCCTAACTTGTTCATGTTGAAAACAGGCGTTCACATTATGGGAAAAGGGGACACATCTGGTTGATTTTTTTTGAAGAGGCTATTGCCTCTGGGTTTTGAGATTTAGCTTGGCATAGGAATTGTCTGGAGGATTTAAGTTTCTGAAGAATAAACTTAGTGAGTAAAACTTTTGTAGAGTCTCAGATAGGGATCTGGGTATTCTTTAGGGTTTTTGAGACTACTGTTGACTTGGGCTTATCATACTGTGGTCATTTGGCATATCTAGCTGAAGCTTGCTTAGGGGTAACCTCCATGTCAACCTCTCAACTATTTGAAATCTCTTAGCCACCAAACCTTATTTTGTTGCCTTTCTTTTCTCCCTTTTGGTCAAAAAGGCATTCTCAATCCCTCAATGCCAGGGCCAGGCTCATTCCCGGAATCCGTGTCCCATGTTGCCAGGAAGGCTCATTCATCTTGGGAGTTCTGTGCCATGTTGGGGGGAGGGTGATTTTATTTGCTTAGTTGGGCTTAAAGATAGAGAGAGTCCACATTTGAGCAAAGAAAGAGGTCTTCTGGAGATGACTCCTCGGCATAATTATAGGTGAGCTTAGCGCCCCCTTTACAATGATGAGTTTCACCAAAGGAAGCCTAAAGATCGAGTATTTGACTTACAAAGTAGGGGCTTCCTAAGTTCAGATAGCATATGTTATGTCCACGATAATCCATCCATATCTCACTTTATCATCACTTAGTTGTACAATCCTGATCACTCTCCATTTTAAACAATTGTCATGACCCAAAACATGCCATAGCTCTTTTCAGCCCTTGATTATTTGTCCCTAGTATTTGTGTGGTACTAGTAAGGTATTCCTATTAATTATAGTCAGTAGTATGCAATAGGTAGATTTTTCCCATATACCACTGTGTTGTCAACTCTCTTTGCTAGTGTCATACCTTAGAAGTATATGACGCAAGCACCTATCTATATTTGTAGTGTTGACCCATGGGATACATGCCTTTAAACAACCTTTTCAATTCTATTTGCCTTCAATACAGCTCTAATACTTATAATCCCATTAACAAACAATCATCACCCCTATCAATCCCCATACCTTTGAATTCACCCTCATTAACATATCTGAACATAATAGATTATTATTCCCCTTCCACTAGCTTCTGTCTGTCACTAGGGCCCCAATATTCTACATTATAAAACATTGATTTTACATCGTTCAGAAAATTCATAGTAGTGGTAAATACAATCTCTTTCCTTTTGTGTCTAACTTACTTAGCTCAGCATTATATCTTCAAGGTTCATCCATGTTGCTATATGTTTCAGGACCTTTTTCCTTCTTACTACTGCATAGTATTCTATGGTATGTGTGTACCACATTTTGTTTATCCACTTGCCTGTTGAAGGACACTTGGATTGTTTCCATCTCTTGGCAATTGTGAACAATACTGCTGTGAGCATTGGTGTACAAATATCTGTTCGTGTTACTGCTTTCAGACCTGGGTATATACCGAGAATTGAACTGCTGTATCATAGGGTAATTTGATATCTAGTTTTCTGAGAAACCGCCAAACTGTCTTGCACAGTGGCTGTGCCATTCATTATACATTCCAACCAGCAATGAATAAGAGTTCCAATTTCTCCACATCCTCTCCAGCATTTATTGTTTCTTGTTTGCTTAATGGCAGCCATTCTTATTGGTGTGAGTTGGTATCTTATTGTGGTTTTGACTTGTACTTCCCTAATAGCTAGTGAAGATGAGCATCTTTTCATGTGTTTTGTAGCCATTTGTATTTAATCTTCAGAAAAGTGCCTTTTCATATCTTTTGCCCATTTTATAATTGGACTGTTTCTACTATTGTTGAGTTGTAGAATTTCTTTATATATGCAAGATATCAGTCTCTTATCAGATACATGGTTTCCAAATATTTTCTCCCTTTGAGTAGCCTGCCTCTTCACCTTTTTTGACAAAGTATTTTGAGGCACAGAAGCTTTTGATTGTGAGGAGTTCCCATTTATCTATTTTTTTTTTTCATTTGTTGCTTGTGCTTTGGGTGTAAGGTCTAAGGAGCTACCTACTATTACTAGGTCTTGAAGATGTTTACCTATATTATCTTCTAAGAGTTTTCTTGTGCTGTCTCTTATATTGAGGTCTTTGATCCACTTTGAGTTAATTTTTGCATAGGGTGTGAGGTAGGGGTCATTTTTCATTCTTTTGGTTATGGCTATCCAGTTCTACCAGCCCCATTTGTTGAAGAGACTGTTCTGTCTGAGTTCAGTGGATTTGGGGGCCTTATCAAAAAGCAGTTGACTGTAGATCTGGGGGTCTGTTTCCAAACTCTCAGTTTGATTTCATTTATCAATAAGTCTATCTTTGTGCCAATACCATGCTATTTTGACCACTGTGGCTTTATAGTAAGCTTCAAAGTCTAAAAGTGTAAGTCCTCCCACTTCTTTCTTTTTTTTTTAGGATGTTTTTGGAAATTTGAGGCCCCTTTCCCTTCCAAATAAATTTGATAACTAGCTTTTCCAAGTCTGCAAAGTAGGTTGTTAAAATTTTCATTGGAATTGTGTTGAATCTGTAGATCAGTTTGGGTAGAATTGACATCTTAATGATGTTTAGCCATCTTATCCATGAGCATGGTATCTTTCCACCTATTTAGGTCCTTTTTAATGTTTTTAGTACTGTTTTGTAATTTTTTTTTGCAGAGGTCTTTTACATCCTTCGTTAAGTTTATTCCTAGGTACTTGATTTTTTTAGTTGTCATTATGAATGGAATTTTTTTTTTTTTATTGCCTCTTCAGTTAGGTCATTACTAGTGTATAGGAACATTACTGACTTATGTGCATTAATCTTGTATTCCTCCACTCTGCTGTATTTGTTTATTAGCTCAAGTAGCTTTGTCGTCGATTTCTCAGGATTTTCCAAATTTAAGATCATATCATCTCCAAATAATGACAGTTTTACTTCTTCCTTTCCAATTTGGATACCTTTTATTTTTTATTTTTTGTTTTGGCCAACTCCTAGCACAACATTGAATAATAGAGGTGACAACATTGAATAATAGAGGTGACAAGGAATCCTTGTCTCATTCCTGATCTTAGGGGGAAGGCTTTCACCCTCTCACCATTGGGTACTATGCTGGCAGTGGGGTTTTCATGTATGTCCTTTATCATATTGAGGAAGTTTCCTTCTATTCCTACCTTTCGAAGTGTTTTTATCAAATGGAATGTTGAATTTTGTGAAATGCTTTTTCAGCGTCTGTTGAAATAATCATTTGATTTTTCCCTTTTGATAATGTGTTGTATTACATTAATTGGTTTTCTTATGTTTTACCACCCTTGCGTGCCAGGAATGAACCCCTACTTGGTTGTGGTGTATAATTCTTTTAATGCACCTTTGATTCGATTTTCACGTATTTTGTTTAGGATTTTTGCTTCTATAGGAGATTGGCCTATAGTTGTCCTTTTTTGTAGTATCTTAATCACATTTTGGTATCAGAGTGATATTAGCTTCATAAAATGAGTTAGGTAATGTTCCTTTTTCTTCAATTTTTTAAAAGAGTTGCAGCATGAATGGTGTTAATTCTTTTTGGAAAGTTTGGTAAAATTCCCCTGTGAAGCCATCTTGCTGTGGGCTTTTATTTGCAGGTAAATTTTTGATGACTGATTGGATCTCTTTGCTTGTGATTGGCTTCTGAGGTCTTCTATTTCTTCTTGAATCAGTCTAGGTTGTTCATGTGTTCCCAGGAAATTGTCCATTTCTTCTAAATTATCTAGCTTATTTGCATACAGTAGTTGTTCATGGTATCCTCTTATGATTTTTTTTTTTTTTTTAATTTCTTTGGAATCCATAGTATCCTTCTGTCATTTCTGATTCTGTTTATTTGGGTATTCTTTCTTTTTGACTTTTTCAGTCTAGCTAAGGGTCTGCCAATCTTGTTGATCTTCTCAAAGAACTAACTTTTGGTTTTATTGTTTTGTTTTTTTTTTTTTTTTCCCCTCTCTAGCTCATTTCTGCTTTAATCTTTGTTATCTCTTTTCTTCTACTTGCTTTGGGGTTAGTTTGCTGATCATTCTCTAGCCTCTTCAGTTGTTCAATTAGGTCTTTGGTTTTAGCTCTTTCTTTTTGATATATGCATTTAGAGCTATAAATTTCCACCTCAGCACCGCCTTTACTGCATCCCATAAGTTTTGATATGTTGTGTTCTCATCTGTAGATATTTACCTATTTCTCTTGCAATTTCTGGTTTGATCCACTGGTTGTTTAGGAGTGTGTTGTT